>NC_056732.1:508986902-509276902 GCF_019279795.1 Protopterus annectens | reverse complement strand
CGTGAACCACTACTGCACATACAACTTGTGTCCAGATGTCTACAGGACTAGACATCGTGTCGTGACACCAAGTCTGAAGTTTACACAGGATACTTATCCCATGAGGGATATCCAAAAATTGAACAAGCCAATAACCTTTGATATTTTTGGATTTACGAAAATGTGATAGGGTTTTACATGCAAGGGATACATAGTTTGCAATCCTGACACTGCCTAGGGTGAGACTGCCTACTAGATATGAGTAGTGGTCACTATGTGCAGATATGGCTGCGCCAAGCTAGCAGCCTGAGTATGGCTGGATTTGGTGGATGTTCAGGAATGGGGGGTGGTTGTGTGCTGTAGAGGGGATGATGGGTATTCAATTATGCATCCAGGTGCGTTGTGGTTGGATGGCTCAGTTCAGTCCAGACCATTATGTGGGTATGTGCCGGTGACGTTTCTGTACATGTGTATCACACATTTTAATATTCATATGTTTGTGGGATTGTGTTCTACAGTATGGCCTGTCAGGTTGTATTGTGGATGTGTATGTTTGTTCTTTGTGTTTCTTTCTGATTCACCCACTGCTCCCTCATATACCTCCAGTTCACCTATTGTGCATCCAACACAGTCTCCCCTTGGCAAATTATTACATTACCTGTCCCCCCCACACCCATATTCCACACACTCCATCCATCCCTTCTCTGGTTAATGGCCCATGGCATGGTCAAGGGAACGCATTGCATACACTACATATCTCTGGTACCTGTATGGTTGTGAGGACTACCCTGGCATTTTTCACCTACCACATGCTGTACATCACGCACATAGGTACACGCAAATACTTATCTTTCATGACATGGTAGGTAGGCCTGGGTAATACCTGTTCATCTTTGACCCATCCTGACAAGGATGGCTTGGACCGCAAATGGGCAGATTTTGGGTGAATGCTCTGACCATTGGTAGGGTTGCCACCTTTTCATATGACCAGGATGGGATATATTCGAGACACACATCAGATTTTACAGGCCAACACATACCCATGGTCAGTACAACGGATAGTACTTTTGTTTTATGCCTAAATGTAAGCTTATTGTTGTAGCAGTTTAACTGTTTCTTCTGTTTCGTTTACTTGCTTATTCTGTTTCTTGTAACATGTAGGTATGTTACATACGGAAATAACTATTGTATGTGACTATTACATAAGATGTGGGACATAATTATGTCCTACGATCGCAGGATATTTTACATTTAAAATGGTTTTGGTATGGACACAACTGCCCAGAGGGGGACTGTCCCTCACAATGTGGGACAGGTGGTAACCCTGACCACTGGGCTAGACTTAACTATTGGCGGCGGGCTAACACGATGCGTTTTGCTTCCACTTGGTATAACTATCAACACTACAATAGAATACGGGCACAGGGTTTTAAGTGTCATTTGTTTGAGGGATGGGGACTTAATATTTAGCTACGTGCATTTGTGTTTGCTTCTTATTTCTGTGTTCACAAAACTGTCTTGTGTGCTTTGCATACGTTTCAGTATCCATGGACACTGACAGGTGTGATTACTATTGGAGGAAGGCTGTAATATTCAGCATTTTAGGTTGTACATAAACAGCTGACATGTCCACGCCTCCGTGCGGTGCTTCGACACACCCCATGCACTCACGCACGTTTCCTATGCATGTGGATGTGGCTGCAGCGCGCCTTCATTAATATGCAAATGGCGCTACTGTGCCATCTCTATGCCGCACGGTCGGTGCAAGCCTAATGCTGTCCTTGCGCCAAGCTTCATGAATCCCAGGGAATGTCTTTGGCCATATTATTGACTATGTGTCTATGAACAACAAACTGGAAAGAAAACACCATTCAACTACCTTATCTGCTTGATGTAAATGTCAGTACATATTTTATGTAAATGCAATTATTCTAGTGGAGCTTTTCTTCCTAGGAATTCCCTGAAAAGGGGTCAAAAGGTCAGTTACATTTTCCTGGTTAACAAACTAGAAATAAATTAATAAATCAGCACTGGCATCAACCTCCTTATTCTCATTTTGCCATGGGGTCAGACTGCCACATCAACAGCGACCTATCACCTAGCGCCAATGTTCATGCAGCTGAGTGGATAGCACTGCACAGTCAAAATAACTAAATAAATATATTGTGCAGCCTTATTTGGTATATTGTTATGACATGGCTATTACATTTCCATCTGCATAACTTAATATTTCAGACTTTGCCCTTTTCAAACCATGGCCATTGTCACTAGTATGTCTGAACTCACTTTTCATAAATGAATACTCGCTGATTTCCCTTGCTTATATCTCATCTTATCTTTCTGTAACTCATTTTCCTTTTATTTTCTAAATAAAGCTTATAAAGATAAGGGGACTTATTCTCTTCATCTTTCATAATGAGATTCCTTAGCAAAACCTATTATACATGCTTTAAATATTGTTCAGCTGGTTAAATCATGTCATGCTGTTTTTTTATCCAAATTGTTTAGTCTCTAAACTTGTCAGTGTTTTCTGCCTATGTTTTGTTATGTACAACTGCTCCTACCTAAATTTTCTGCTGTATTTAATATATGTGCCAATGACTATGGGGGCATCCCTTCTTAGAGCTTTTGTCCCTGGTTATCCACCCACTGGAGCGCATTCCTTTGAGCATCCTTAGTTATCTGATCAAATAAATGAGAAAACATGCAGAAGAGTTTCTTGATGCACTGCTAGTCCTGATGGTAACTGTCAATAATACATATTTTGCACATAATCTTCTCTATAGTTCATACTGTTGTTCCTGGTCTGATACATTCAAATACAGACACAATCTATATGAGCTCAGACTTCCAAAGTGGTTGCACACTGATCAACAGGCTTATTAGAGTTCTCCCAATGTAAAAACTGAAACATTTTTAAAAAATCCAGTAAACGTTGATAGTTATTGCCTGGATGCTAGCTAAGAAGAAAGTTGGAGAACGTAAGAGAAAATCAACTAGAAAATGAGAATAAAAATCATTTAGCTGGTGAAACATATTGCAGTTGATCAGCACAAAGGAGTTAATTTCAAGTTTCACCTTTGGTACAGGAGATGGTGTTCAGTAATTCAGAAGAAAAAAAACTAAATCAGATATACTGAATGATTATATGAAGCCAAATGACAAAAAAACTGGTAAAGTAGAAGCTTTAACTAGCAATGCAGATGAACTGATAAAACTCCAATAATCAAAGGCTGGCTGATCATGAGGCTTCTCAAGAACTAGTTAGAAGATAAAACATGCAGAGAAATTATGATATTTTTGCTGTACCAGAGAACCTGGAAAGAACAGACTGCATTAATTTTATGAAAGTACAAATAAGCAAATGGACTGATGTACTACAGCAGAATTTGTTAACAGGGGGTATATTTTATGCATGCTCCAAATCTAGCCAAGAGAAAGCTGCCAAAGCCTATACTAGTACAGATGCAGTCATACCAGCAAAAAAAAACTACTCTTAACAAAATTGTGGTGGAACAGGAAGGTTTTAGAAATTGACAACAGCAGAGTGTTTGTGGGCAAATGATTATTTACTGAATACCAGGCAGAAGAGAAAAATGTTTATCCCACTAATCAGGTGAAAAAGTCAAGTTTCTGCATTGAGCTGACTTCACGAGAGTCATAAAAATGGCTGAAACAGAGGCTGTAATAGTCAAAGAAGAAGGAAAAAAGGCAGGAATGGCAGCTATGTGTTAGCAATGGGATATTGGCAGGGGAAGAAAATTATGCTGGCATGTATTTATATTCTACCTAAAGCTACTATTATGGAGATTAGGAGACTTTTACACTGAAATAATAAGCTTATGGTGTGGAATATGTATGGGTGGGGAACAAAACCTGATTTACAATAGTTAAGCTGCATCAGGGACACCTAGAGCAGGAGATATAACAAAAAGGACATATTTCTAAATAAGTATATGAGAATATTTGATATGAAAGTTGTGAATTTGGTAGCTAGAAAGGCAGAATGTATGTATTTTTCACCAAGTTATAATAACTGCACTATACTAGTAATAATTATATTTTAAAGGAGCATGTACATTTAGTTGAAAGCTTTGAGACCCATCTAATAACTATATCAGATCATGCAATGATAAAAACTATGATAAACCTGCAAGCTAATGAAGTAAAAATAAGACACTGGAACTTTCTTACTCATCTGTTAGAGAGGGATTTGAGTAATGGGTAGTGGAAATGATTCAAGAGATAGCAAGCATGATAGGCATTTGTTCATAAGGGATAGCTACAGGATAAAATAATCAGGAAACATTAGATTTATTTGCAGATTATATTATTTTGAACTTGATAAATCCAGAAAATGACATTTCAGTGTTATGGAACACTTTCAGGCAGTATCAATTATTTTTTTGGGATATAAATCACGTAAAACAAAACAAAGGTTAGAGCAGTAAACTATGCACATAAAAATGAATTAGTTCACCAATATCCATATTTATGAGGACAAGATAAGATGAAGTATTTCAATGTATGGATTAAAAAGGCTTTTGATATGCAACTAAGGATATATGGGTAGAGACCATACAAAAGGTAATGTGAAAAACAGAAAAGATGGAAGCTCTTGATTATGAATATGGGTAGTAAGATACAAGCAGTGAAAATGCTTTTAGTTCCAGCAAACATGTTTTTGGTTCCTTTAGTCTTATATATGGATCAGGCATGCTTTTATCAATCAGAGGAAAAGTTGTAAATTACAACTAATTAATAAAGAGTTGAAGGAATTTAATTGGGGGGGAGTAAGAGTTAAGTGAGATGAGATGATTCTCAACAGTGAACAATGTGGTTTAGGATGACCTGCTTTAAAGGGATACTTTAGAGATGCTCAGTTAAAGCCCTTACACATAACTCAGTCAGGAGGTTATAAATCAAGGTGGAAATTGATGATGATAAAACAGCAGCCAAACAATTATTATCACCCACTAAGGGTTCAGAGAATGTTATAAAAAATCAACCAATCAGACACATCATAGTGTCAACACCTACTCACGCCTGTTTCTATATGACACAAGTATCAAGATATCATTTAAATAAAAGACTGATTCATGCAAAATTTAAAACAAAGCCATCTTAACACTACATAACACATCACTCATCGAAAATGCGTATGTCAATTACTCAATCGGCATCAAAAAGAGAGCAACCCAACAAATAAAAAAGCCCAATCAAAGACAAGCATGAGTGTCAAGATCAAGCAATCAGTTTGTAGTGGTACCTTATAAGTGCCGATTTCCATGTTATTCACTGAAAGTTCATAGAACGTCATAAAAAAAATATATCCAATCAGACACATAAAAGTATCAGCACCTACTCACGGCCATCTCCTGCATGACACAAGTATCAAAATGCCACTTAGATGTAAACAAAGAGCTGATTGGTGCAAATTTAAAACAATACCATCTCAACATTATATAACAAAGCATGCATCAAAAATGCTTATATTAATGTCTCAATTGGCATCAAGAAGAAAACAAGTAAAAAAGACCATTCAAAGACATATTGTAGCTGTATTTCATAGTTATTTGAAGTCCTATTAGATAGATATAGGCCAGTCAAATGTTAACATTTAGTCAATCAGCCAATGAATATACAGCTATAAACAGTAACTTCTCTATGCCGGTTGACAGAGTTTTACATATCGCTATCCCTTGGAATATTATAAAGTAATTCATCAATCAAACGTGAAGTTCTAGGGTAATGCCTATTCAAGGCCATTGCCCATAAGTTACAAAAAGCCCTCCATTACATTCAATTAAAAACAAGCAAAATCTCGATCTTAGTTCATTCCTACAAAGTATATCAATCAACATCCTATTGGAAAATTATAGGAATTCTAGCCAATCAAATATGAATATTTAGCTAATCAACCCAATCCAATATATGACTATAGACAGGATCTTCTCTGTGCTGATCTGCAGTCCCATTGTCCATTATAAAATAGTCCACCAATCAAATATGAGGCTCTGGGGTAATGCATATTTGCATCCATGTATCCATAGGTTAGTATCCTCCACCATATTCAGTTCTTGTTAAATATGTCAATCATGATCCTGTAGAGTAAATATAAGGATGCTAGCTAATCAGATGTAGGTGTTTTGATTAGTTTGCCAAATGAACATGCAATTGGCATACAATATAACTTTAGTTGTCACAGTCCCATTGAACATTATAAGTGGTCGGCCAATAGATGCAAGACCTTAGATAATGCCTGTCCATGGCCGCCATCCACTTGTCACAGATATCATTAAACCATCTAAATATAAAATCATTCCAATTAAATGTAGGGTCTAAAACTGATGCCATCTCTGTTGTAAAAAGTTCATATAACCAGTAAGTCTGCAATGCCACTTATCGCAGCATTGAATATGAAAGATAATAGATGAAAAATGCACGTGACATTATCAAATGCAACATTAGAAGGGGAGAATAAGTCTGTTCATCCTATCATGGAACCAAGAGCAATGCCCTTCCTAAAACCATTCAAAGTAAATGTTGTTATACAACTTTGCAATATGCAGTTCGGTCCATACTACTGCATATTCTATAATCCCACCATAGGCATAGGAAAAGGAAGAACAGAGTAAGTAGCACAAGGATATTAAGCAAAACCAATTCCTATAGCATATTCTCATGAAATGAAATGGTACCAAATATTTGTGTATATCCAATTACTGTGCATTGCATGTACCAGGTTTCCATTAGCTATAGATGACAAGTTCATCCAATCAAATCTACAGTTGGAGGCGACACCTTCTCAAAACTGATGTCAGGAAAATACAATTGAATCTCAAAGCTAGAATCATCCAATCACATATAGGATTTAGGGTGACGCCCACTCAAAGATGGTTTCAATGGAATACGTGTCTTTAGACCTGGAGGTGTACCACCTATAAATCACCGATCCATTTCATCTCCACTTGTTCAGTAAACAAAATCAAATCACCTCCTCTCAGGTTCGCACTTACTACTTGTAAAACCGTAAAGGCAAATGAACATGATGGATTTGTATTAATGTGGCTGTATAAAGGGCTTTTATTATCTTTAAGATGTATATCACTAACATCCTTTGAGATCCTCTCTTTAAGTTGATGATTTGTTTTGTCCACATAAAAGCAGTCACACTTTGAGCAGATAGCAACATAAACTATATTTCTGGTCTTACAATCCACAAATGTAGATAGGTGGAAACTTTTCTTTGTCCATGGTTGTATAAAACAATGTTTCTTCAAAATAAATTTACAACAACTACATGATGTACAAGGAAAGGTGCCAGTTTTATTATATGTAGTTGTACATCTATTGGTTGTGCGATGGCAGAGGACCTGTTTAATATTCTTATTAGTTCTAAAAGAGAAAGATGGTTTTCCCCCTACAATGCATCTCAGATCCACATTGCACAGTAAAATTCTCCAGTTGTCCTTTACAACTTGGCACAGTAAATCAGTATCACTAGAATAAGTTAAAGTTAGTCTAGTGTTCTAAAGCTGGTCATATACTCTCTAGAGTTTTGTAGGATAGGTGCAGGTCCTTTTTTGGCTTAGAGGGTCAACATTCATTGTATATACCAAGCATTTTTTTCCTTTGGTTATATAGTTTGTTTATGAAAGACTTTCTTTAAATGGGCTTATTCCTGAATTTTTCATTAAACCTGTATAGTGTCATTTGTGAAGGCTGCCAGCCCAGTTAGTTGGAAAAATAATTCTACGTAATTTGTGAATAGTAATATGATTTGTATGCTTGTCTTACAAAAGTAAGAAAACTATATGATGTGAAGTTGTTCTGTCTCACCGTTCATTCTTACAGATGGGTTCTGAGCTGATCCTCGGCTCCGAGTCGACCTACTACAAAGCTCGAGGTCTTCAGACAGCTTGAGGCCAGGTCCCTATCCCATGATGCACCTAGGGTTACCTCAGATCTAGTTTACTGCTGCAATAGAGTGGAGGTTCCTCAGCAATAGCTCGGGCCAGTAAAACTTCATTAGAAAGATTTTTTTCTTAAAAATTAATTCTTTCTAAGCTTTAGCTTTAACTTCTTTACATTTATATATCTTTAGTGTGCTATTCCTTGGTGTGCCTTTTTCATATATATAATATAGCTTTTGGGCTTCATTTTTCTTCTAAAGGCCTTTATATTTAGTATAGTTAGAGTAATTATATAGTTATATAGTTATTGTGTGCTTTGATAACTGCTTTGATATAGTTACAGTGTGTGTGTTTAAAGTGACACTTGTCACAAGATATTTAGCCCATAGTTTTTTATTAGGGCTTGATTAAATAGTTTTGGGTGTATCTTTTGCTTATTATTGTAGTTTCACTGATTTTGTGCTGTTCATTATGGCTGACCAGGATGGAGATAAACATCCTAAGTCAGGGTTCAAGAAATGTTCAAAATGTGGACAGAAAATGTCTGTAACATGCCAAATTAATTGTGTTTACTGTTTGGGAGCTTTACACCTTCAGGAAAGTTGCTCCATTTGTCATTCTTTTTCTTCCAGGGTCCTTCAGGAGAGAAAGAGAAAGCTAATCGATAGAGGTCTTGTTAAACCATCTTTCCAGGAAGCTTTGAGTGACCAGCACAGGTCTAGCAAATCTACAAAGTTTTCCAAGGCTTCTACTTCTTCAGAAGTTAAGAAATCAAAAAAGCTATTGACATCGGCTCCACAGCCATCGGAGCTGACAGTTTTATCCTTTTGGAGCTGGTCCTCAGTCCTGGAACCAGTATCCGAAGTGCCTAAATTTCCATTCCTGCAATCTGTACCTCCTTCTATCCACTCATCTTGGTCTTCGATAAGCCTTTCCGAATTGGATGTGGATCATGTGGTGCAGAAGCGTTTACAGGCACTAGCGTTTGGTAAATTTTTATCGGCTCTGACCAAAATGGTTTCGGAACAGAAGACCCTTTTACCATCTACTACTTTTCCTCCTCCGAGTCATACTGGTCCTTCAAAGCTGGATGAGTCAAACTTGATAATCATTGAGCCTTCAGAGCTGACGCCTGTTCCAATGTCCTCGGCTATGTTTACACTGATGTCCTCAGCGCTGATCAAGGAATCTAGGAGTTGACACTCTCTGGTCGGGTCCGGGGAGGATAGTCAGACTGACTTGTCAGTACAGACTCTGCCTCTCGGGGATTCGGCTTGGATGAGCTTGGCTCCTACCTTTGGCTCAGAGCCCATTGTCCCGGTGCCGGGGGTATTGACAGTTTCCTCGGATCCATCGGTCCCTTCTCATAGGAGTAGAGGTGTCTTTGAAGCCATGAGGAGAGTTATATCTCCTAGGACATCTTCGACTTTGGGTCTGGCTTCCTCCTCCCCAAAACCACCTGTGTCCGCTTCTGCTTCACATATTTTTGCTAAGCGTAGAGACCCAGAGCCTCAGGAAGCCGCATTGGGTGGCCCCTGCTCTTCCAAGTCCTCACCAGAAGTTCCCACTGATGAGGTTCCCAGGAAGAGAATCTGAAAGAGGAAGCATTTAAACTCCCCACAGGAGTCTCTCACATCTGATACTGACTTGGATGAATCAGAAGGGTCCCCATGGTCCCCCTCAGAGGATATCTCATTTGCTGAGATATTAGAAATCCTTAGGCAGAGGGGTGACTAGCAGTCCACAAACCCTACTGAAGATGAGTTGGTTCTCCTGAAAGCTTTTGGGAATCAACCCTCCACCTCTTGGGTGTCTCCACCCTTCAATGAGCTTATGGAACTGGTCTCATGAAGGGTGTGGGAGTCTCCGGATACCACAGAGCCTGTCCCCAAGAGGCCTAATAAATTTATTTCTGCCCCCCAGGAAAAATCCTTTCTTACCAAGGGAGTGCCAGTTGATGCCATGGTGGTGGCGGCAGCCACCAAAAAGGAAATTTCAGAAACTTCTTCCTCTATCCATCCTCCTAACAGAGACTCTAGGATCATGGATAGATATGGGAAGTGCACGTACAGTTCAGTGACTTTTGCACTGCATTCACTCAACTATCTCAACCATTTACTAGACTGCAAAGAGATCTCCTAAAAGAGCATGGAGATACTCTTCAGGGCACAGTAGCTGCAGGAGCTTCAGATAAAGTTGCCTCCCAGCTTGCTACCCTCAATTCCATAGTAAACCCGTCCATGTGCCTCATTTCATATGCAGCTGATTGAACAAGCAGAGCAGTGGGTACAGGAATTGCTCTTAGAAGACACTCCTGGATCCACTTGTGTTCCTTCATGGAGCCCTTTAAGTCATCCTTTGTCAACACCCCTTTTGATGGCTCGTCCCTTTTCGGGCCCAAAGTTAAGGAAACTTTGACCAGGTGTGAACAGGAAGGAAAGACTCTGTCTGCTGTCGGAGTCCATTTTTCCACCTCTACCAGACCCTACCCCAAGGGTCAAAGGGGAGGAAAGATGTGGTTTCATGAAGCCCAAGGAGCCTTTCAGGACACATGTGGTGGACCCCCCTACAGGGGCAGAGGAGGGGGCAATTATGGAAGATGCCACCCTCACAGCTGAGGGGGGTCCACAAAACCAAGGCCACAGAGATCAGTGCTTTGGGAAGCCCTACCAGTGCTCCTGAAAGGAGGCCCGACCGTCCAACTCTGGAGGCAGTCTGGAATCGCTTATCTTTGTATCCAGATGCTTGGCTCAAAATAAAAAATGACAACTGGGTACAAAGTATCATTTCCAGAGGATATTTCATTTCTTTCATCACACCCCCTCCACTGACAAGAAAAAGTCTGGACATTCCACCCAGTTACAGGGAACAGGCAACTATGGAGGTCCAAACATTGCTAAGAAAAATAGTCATCCAACCAGTCCCAGCAGACCTGATAGGATCGGGAACTTACTCAAGATTCTTTTTAGTTCCAAAAAAGACATGGGACTGGAGACCTATTTTGGACCTCAGCAGACTAAACAAATCTGTCAAGAAATAGAAGTTCCAGATGGTCACGCTTCAGTCGACACTTCCCTTTTTAGGGAAAGACAATTGGATGTGCTCGATAGATCTTCAGGATGCGTACTACCACATAAAAATGGCCAAACCATCCAGGGATCATCTGCACTTCCGGCTGAGAGCCAGTCATTACCAGTTTTGAGCCCTGCCCTTTGGTCTCACTACAGCCCCCAGAGTGTTCACCAAATGTATGTTAGTGGTAATGTCTCACCTGAGACATTTGGGATTCCAGGTGTTTCCGTACCTAGACAATAGGCTCCTCACTGCCACCATCAGGCATAAGCTCATACAAGCCAGGGACACCACTCTTTCACTCCGCAGTGGGCATTACAATAAACTCAGAAAAATCTGCCTATTACCATCGTAACATAACTTTTTTATTGGAGCAGAATTGGACACCACCACAACCACCACTTTGAGACTTCCAGCAGAAAGAGTCTTTATACTCCATCAGCAGGTCCACAATATCATATCCAAAAACAAGGCTCCAGCATCAGAAGTACTAAAATTGTTAGGTAAGATGGCAGCTGCAATATTAGCCATACCATTGGGTTGAATGCACATGTGGATTCTGCAATGGCTGTTGTTCACTCAATGGTCTTACCAAGAGCTCCCAATGTCTCATCTTATATTGATTACAAACACATGCAAAAAGGATCTCCAGTGGTGGTTGACCTCTCCTCATGTTACGATAGGTCGTCCTTTTGTTCTACCCCCACCAGTGGCCACAGTGACCACAGACACTTCCCTGATAGGGTGGGGGTCATTTTCAGTGAAGAACAGCCCAAGGCACATGGACCAATCAGGAGACACATCGGCATATCAATATTCTGGAGATGAGAGCAGTACTCTTAGTGTTGCAGTACTTCCAGGACTCTCTTCCTCTGGGAACAATTGCGATTCAGACGGAAAACATGTCAGTTGTCTGGTACTTGAGCAAACAAGGAGGAACCAGGTCCTATCCACTTTGTCATGAGGCCCTAAGAATATGGCAATGGGCTACATCCACCCAGTGCTTTCTGTTAGCAACGCACATCCCGAGGAAATTCAACTTGATAGCAGGCAAGCTGAGCAGAGCAATTTTGTTGCCTCACAAGTGGTCCCTCAAGAAAGAAATAGCGGACAGGATATTTTGCAGGTGGGGCCAGCCTTGCTGTGACCTTTTCACCAACCACATGAACACAAAATGCTGAAGCTACTTTGCCCTGATTCCCCCTCTGGGAGAAGCCCCAAGGGACACACTCATACACAATTAGCCTCTGGGTCTCCTCTATGCAGTCCCACCAATTCCCTTGATACCCAAAAACTACAGAAAGCAAAAGCCCTGGGAAGGACCATCATTCTAATAGCCCCTCACTGGCCTCATGAGATTTGGTTCCCCTTCCTTCGACTTCATCAAGTGGAGGACCCTTGGATTCTGGCCCAGTTCCAGATCTTCTGATGCACTCATCAGGGGGAACTTCATCCCTCTCTTCAGTCCCTGAAGCTGACAGCTTGGCTGCTCCAATTCCCAACATAGCCAGGTTCCATAACCTTTTTAATAAAATACAGCATATTCTAATATATTCTCATAAATCCTCTACAAGGAAGCTATACCTTAGCAAATGGAAAAAATGTTCTATATGGGCCTCTCAAAACAACATTAATCCCTACCTAGCCCCTATGGCCTCTATATTAGAGTTCTTGACCATAATTTTTAACAAAGGAGCTGCAGCAGCAACAGTTTGGGTTCAGCTTGCTGCTATCTCTAATTTTCACCTTAGATTTGAAGGACTGAACATAATGTCACACAAACTATCCGAAGCCTTTCTCAAAGGGACTTTTCATCTCAGACCACCTGTGAAATCCCCTTATACCCCATGGAATCTAAATTTTATGCTTTCTCACATTATTCTCCCTCCTTTCAAGCTTCCTCATGCAATTTGAAATATTGGTCATGGCAGACTATCTTTTTAGTAGCTATCACTTCTGCCTGCAGAGTGTCGGAACTTCAAGCCTTGTCCATAGAGTCTCCTTATTTGATTTTCCATGCTGACAGATTCTCACTATGAACTAATCCCTCCTTTTTGCCTAAAGTTTGTACTGAAGCTAATCTTAACCAAATTACTGATTTGCCAGTGTTCTACCCAAACACTCCAATAATGTAGAGTATATGCTGCACAAGCTTGATGTTCATAGACAACTCAGATTTTACTTGGACAGAACAAAACAGTTTAGGAAATCAGAACAACTTTTTGTTTCCTTTTCAGATTCCAGAATAGGTATGCCAGTGGCAAAAACAACTGTTTAAGTGGTTATCCGATTGTATCACATTTGTTTATTCAGCTGCTAATATGCCCTTACAACACAAAACTAAGGCTCATTCTACCAGAGCAGTGTCTACATCCTCTGCCTTTTCTGCTAGACTTCCTATAGACAACATTTGTGCAGCAGCCACTTGGTCAAGACCTCATACCTTTATCACTCATTACAAAGTTGACAGGGCCTCCAGGGACAGGGCTTCTTTTGGGTCTACTCTGTCCTGAAAAACGTACTCTCGTGAGCCACCCCAGAAAGATGGTGCTTGGGATGCCACCCATCTGTAAGAATGAACGGCGAGATAGAACAACTTCACATAAAGAAGTTATGTACTTACCATAACATTCCATGTGAGTTGTTCATCTCGCCTTCATTCTTACTTCCCACCCTCCTACCCCCTCCAAGGTTTTTTGAGGACCGAGATACTAGATTCTTCCTGGTTGCTCAACCCTTCTATGGCTTTCTCTTAAAGAGTGATAGAATGACACATGGTATTATTATACGCAGCAAACAAGATCTGAGGTAACTCTAGGTGCATCATGGGATAGGGACCTGGCCTCAAGCTGCCTGAAGACCTCGAGCTTTGTAGTAGGCCGACTCGGAGCCAGGGATCGTCTCTGAACCCATCTGTAAGAATGAAGGTGAGATGAGCAACTCACATGGAATGTTATGGTAAGTAAATAACTTCTTTTTATGTCTATATTAACCTACTGGTGTAGAAGTGTGTGTTAAACTGTATGTTATGTACTGAGCTTCAAGAATGTAATCACAGTGTACCCTGCTGGAAAAGAACTGAAATGTGTATAAACTATATGAATATGCAAATGTATATTTTCATGGAACAAAATTGGAACATACAGAGTTAACTTACAAAAATCTAAGAAAATAAGTTGAAATTGTTTACGACTGTGCTATAAAGTCACTTAATGCAAAGAGACAGGATATCTAGAGCTAGGGTTTTTTATATTGTCTGAAAACAGAAATAATTACAAGTTTCAAAGGTAAAAGTGTTTAACTGTTTTACAACTTCCAGTTCCAGGCAAACTTCTGAAAAATGAGTATTTTGACAGAGAGGTGACAAAGAATGATGCAATCTAAGACAACCCAGCAGAAATGTTTGATAGTAACCTAAAAACTATCTCAGCGAATGAGTTTGTGCATTTTGTATTTGTCTTTGGATCTGACAACATCCTCTCATCAGCACTTGTCTAGCTCTGTAAGTAAAACTTAGATTACAGTGATTTCTCTTAGAGATAGATAGAAACTTAGTAAGATTAGTTTAGATGTCCTGCAATGTTGTTTTAAAATATTTCCTGTGATTCTGAACTCTGTTGTCATTGTATTGATTTATTGAGTATTGTCTTGTGATTTTATTATTTATTATTGAAACCTTTTAATTGTAGCTGGTTTGTTTAAAGATATTTAAGCTCTTTGGGTACTTGCATGTATCTGGTGACACTGTACAGGTCACTCTTAAATAGCCTTGCTGTTGGTCACACTATTTGGATAATAGTAACATTAGTAACATTACACAATAGAATTGGTCACCCCTTTGGGAAGGGCCTTAAATTAGGTGATGAAGGGTGGTTGGTGGCAATGATTTCTAAATTATAGTCTGGGCAGAAGGGGACATAGCTAGTGAACCTGTGCCAGTCTTCCCAGGGAGTGTCTGTGTGTTTGTATATAAATCAAATCTTAAAGTGTGTGTGTGTGTGTGTGCGTGTGTGTGTGTGTGTGTGTGTGTGTGTGTGTGTGTGTGTGTGTATGTGTGTGAGCTACTTGGGCAGAGACACAAAGCACTGGTTGGACAGAGAGGATGCTGGAGGTTTTGGCTTGACCACTCAGTTGACATCTTAACCCTATAGTTGTGCCAGTGGGGAGTCTTATTGGGGATCAGGAGAGAGATGGAGAAACCAGCCCCAGACTGACTGTGATTTCTGTGTGCTCTTAAGGGAAATTGTACTTTACGGTGTGTGTACTTGTCATTCTCCCAATGTGCACATCCCTCACTGGTGTTTGTAGTGAGGATTGAGGCTCCTTGATTACTGGGCCAGTGCAGGGGTGTCACACCATCCAATGCCATACATCACAACTACTTAAGTATGAGGAGAAGTCAGTGGCATACGAAATGTCTCTAACAATGAGGTCATTGGAGCAATGCATATATCAGAACTTTTCCATATGGTCAATAGAACATTAGAGGTTTGCTTTAATTCAGTGATCCGGGCCTGTCAGAGAAAATAACTCTTAGACTTAACAAAGAAAGAGGAGATGAACATTGGGTTATATGTTGGGAAGATACTTATAAAGACAAGGTCAATAAGATTTGAACCACTGATGAAGTAAGGGACAATTTGGTTTAGGTGGCTGGCAATAACAAAGTTTAGGAATCTTTGGGCATGTTTATTAAAGGATATGTAGAAATGACACTTGATGGACAGGTAGTTAAAGTCATGCATAAGCAGGAAATTAGGTTTAATTGCTATGCTCTTTAACTGATTTTAATATATTTCATGATCAGGAGGGGACAAAGAAGAGGACCTGTAGATTTCAATAATATGATTATGGTCATGTTGAGTATCAAAGGCCCTATTGATGTTCTGGGTTATTGATATGTGACATTTAGCATAGGATGATGGGGTGGAGATAAATACAGAAACACCCCCACAACTCTCCAATAATATGAATGTGTCATAGGTGCTAAGACTTGATATGAGTGATGCTAAATGTGGATATGTTCAAAGTAATTCACTATAGGATTACTTTGTCCATGTCAATGCTGTGGCATACAAAGATAAAGTCCTAATTATGGTCCATGAAACCTGGGCTCAGTTAGCAGCTCAGGTTTATGAGGCACTGGCAGAAAAGGAAGGGCATGCCCATGCTTGAAGGGGAGGGCACTCCCCTGAATTATCCACATATTTGATCTCTGGTGGAGGCTGGAGATACAGAGGTGGACACTGTCTTAGTGGGAAAGGGTGGAGGACATTGGCTGAGTTGTTACAATGGCAGGATGATACACCAGCATGTCCCCATTATATGGCCACCCATCAGATGTCAACAGTGAAGCATACAGGGAAAAGGGAAACTAAAGCATAAATAGAAAACCACAGTAGTACTATCACATTGTACTGGGATGTCCCAGTCTCCTCACAGGCCCTCAGCATGGCTCAGAGTAAACCTGGGGCAGTTATGAGAGCCCCGTGTATATGGAATGGATGAGAAGAGGCACCAGTGGAGTCAATGGTTAGCTGGAGGGTGAAAAAAAATATTTGATTAGATTATTTTTAAATGCTCCTGGCTGCATATGATGTCTTGTTTTTAACTTGTTTATGATGTATTGTAATGTTGAGTATTTCTGAGAAGATGAATTGTCTTGTGCTGATTAGGAATGTTTCTCCTAGGAACTTCACTGAAATGGACTTTCCCAGTTGGGTGTTACCAGTTAACAAATGAGATAAATAAACAAATGAGTATATATGTTACAGGTAATAGGACCTCCTAGCAAAATGCATATGGCACAGGGGATCTTGCAGACTACAGACAGAGGGTATCCAAGCTATGAATTAAAGGTCAAACCAAGTGTTCCAAGACAGCACCACTGTGATGTCCCTCTGTTTTCTTTAAAATGTCCCTCCATAGCTCTCAACCTTCCACCCCCAAAAATGAGGAACATTGTCTCCCATTATGTGGAACAAATGGGCAAAATGTGGAACACCTTCTAATAGCATACTAACAACTTAAACTAGAAAGGTCACAGGATGGTTAAAATGTGTTACCTTATACTTACCAAAAGTTTTTTTGATGAATGAATGAGATTCAGTACTAATTACTATGGATATCAGTTTAAAATTTCCTAACATTGAATGTGTGACATTCAGTGTGGAACTTTGAGAAACATGGATTTTTAATACCCAAATGAGGAAATTTTAATACCTAAAATGAGGAACATTCCTCATAATGAGGTATATTTGAGTGGTATGTGTCCCTCCCTTAAATGAGTTTTCCTTAAAACAGTGTTGTTTGGTGCATTTCTTTCTATTTTATGTAATATTGTGTTGAGTAAGGATACACAATTATTACTAATCAAGTTAATTACTTTGCAAGTAAAATCTGAACTCTGTTGTACCATCTTATTCTGAAGAAAGATACTATAGAAATGCATTCCTTTCAGTTTATGTTACATTCAAATCTAGAATAAAATACATAGATTACCGGTTAAAATACCTGTTAAAGGAGATGTGCACGGATCCACATTAGGGTTACCACCTGTCCCACTTTGCGAGGGACAGTCCCTCTTTGGGCAGTTGTGTCCTGCAAAAAATGTGAAAAAACGGCAAATGTCCTGAGATTTTAGGACAAAATTATTTTCTATATTTTATGTCATAGTTGCATAAAACAGTTATTCTGTATCTGAAACACCTAAATGTTATAAGAAACAGAATAAGGAACTAAAATGCTACAAGAATAGACTTTTATTCAGGCAAAAAAATGAAGTTCTGTCCTTTGTACTGGCCGTGGGTATTTTTGCCCTGCAAAATCTGATGTTTGTAGCATAGATGTTCCACTTTGGGCATTTGGAAAGGTGGCAACCCTAATCCACATTGTACAATATCGTTTACATAAGGTGTCTGGCGACCCAGTATAAACCTATCTGAACTATGTCCAACTAAAATAAACTAAAGCAGTAACTGCAACAACGTTACTGAATTTTTTTAAAAAAAAGTCATTCTAGTAACTGTTCTGGAAAAGCTATTAATGCACTCATTCCTTTCTTTCTTTACAAAACTGTGGCTTGTAGATACATTACAGATAAAACGTAAATAAAGCAGCTACGTTAAACAGTTTCAAAATGCTAATTTCAAACAAAAAGAAAGCACAGTTTTCACCATTAACCGTTCACAGTCCTAGGCTAGTATTGCCTTGAGCTCTGTATCGGCAATGCAGCTGGAATGCAGAGGTTAAATATTTGTTGGAACACATACTGTAAAAACAGAAAAGGCACATATTTCTTTTGTACCCTAAAGGGACACAGACAAAGAATTTCCCATTCAGTTGGGTCTTTACGAATGGATACACTCACTCTGCTTAGCTATGCAGGGAGTGTACTGAAGGTGGGAATTGAACAGCGCGTCGCCTGAATTAAAAATGCAAGGGGTCTGTCCTTCCTTCTGACGTCACATCTGTCTTTAATACAATCCAAGAGAGTAAAGGAAAAAGGTCAGATGAAACAATCCGAAAAACATCAGTTTAGGATTCCTACCAGCTCCCTCTGTGGTGGTGATTGTGTTTAAAAGCCTCCAAGTTTTGATTCAATGCATTTAATACTGGGTTCCAGTGATGTGGCGGTTCTTGCCCTGGACTGTAATGTTTGTCAGAATTCTGCAGGTGAGTTCACAGGGACTTTTCACCTTAAATAAAGGAATTGTTTCCAAACATTGCTACATAGTGCTGGTGGCGATCTTTGCAGTGATGTGCTGACAAAAAGAAGAGCTTAACAGAAAAAGGTGATCAGACGGTAGTGGGTGGGGTGAAGAAGGCATCCAGGTACTGTTCAAAAATTACAACACATGGAAGTACGTTAGCATCATATAAGCAC
Source organism: Protopterus annectens (assembly GCF_019279795.1). Taxonomy (NCBI): domain Eukaryota; kingdom Metazoa; phylum Chordata; order Ceratodontiformes; family Protopteridae; genus Protopterus; species Protopterus annectens. The sequence goes on along the minus strand of NC_056732.1, from coordinate 509,258,050 downwards.
AAGAATTTTTAATTTTCTGACTAGTTTAATGCAGCCGGGAATTGGTGTGTAGCTGTGGTGCAAAAGTCGGCAACCCTGCACTATTTGAACGGTAAAAGTTTTTCAGGTAGAGTGCGTTAGAAAGTGAAAAGGTTCAGAGAACGGCTGCTGATGAAGTGCTCTTTCGTGCAGGTCCTTCTGATGTCTGAGAGAAGAGTTACTTTCACACATGGAAGGGTCAGTTCGTATAAATGTGGCTTGGAATTGAATACAGACCGCCACAACAACACACGTGGCAACTGTTTGTATCAAGCTAAGTGGAAGCTGAAGGGTGAAACTCTTAGTGGAAGGCACTTTAGATAGCTGGAAAGTTTATGAAGTCATTTAGTTCTGTGGAAAGAATTCATTATGCACCACAAGCACGACCTTCAGCCGATGCGCTTGGCTTGACTTTTCATTTTAATACAACACAGCTTAGCTTTGTAGAATGCTAATTTGATTTTCCTAAGCTGGACAAATTCAGCAATTGTTTTGAAAACGATGCTTTAGCACTCTGACATGAATTTATTTAAATCTGTGTTTATGGCAGGTTGCGCAGGACTCCGGTTTGATTCTAGGCTGGAGTGTGGTGGTGCCATCTGCGCTTACTTTGCAAGTCCTCCCTTGAGTGTTCATTGGTTTGGTTTCCATTCCTAGCTTAAAAAGATTTGCCTCAGGTAGGTTATCGAAGTCCCTAATTCCTCTTACCTGCGAATGTGTCCTGCGACGGTGTTCCGTTCACAATTAATGTCTGCCGTGCCATGCTGTCCTTTGCTTACTGGGAAAGTGTCCTCCCGTTTCATAGTGACTACCTGTTACCTGACTTGGATAGTTGCGTCCTGCAATAAATGAATGAATAAATAAATACATTTAAATAACAAAGCACATACCTTAATAGTTTAACTGCCCACAGAAAGTTATAAGCAACTGTATTGCCTCTAAACTCCTTAAACTACCCGAAACACTACTCAAACTTACGTCTGTATTACACAACCGTTACTAGAAATAAAGGGATCATAAGCCAATTGTATTAAGTGAGGGTGCGGTGTATCCAACAAAAGCTCAGTTTTTATTAAGACAGGCTCCACTGCGATCTGAAAAGGTGGCAAACCTAGGTACTACAAAGTAATGAATGCTTCTGCACTGCCTCGTTCCGTTGGGAAAACATGCGTTTTACTTACGGAAACTAGGAATGTCATAATTTTCTTCATTAGTTACGCAACTCACTTATATTGTTCTAAGGAGCAAGCTTGTTAATTATGCGACAGATTTGGGCTACAGTAAGTGGCGTACAAGTGGAAATTAAACTATTTCTTAATGGCATGCAGCCATAAACCATACCGCCATCCGGTTGGTACAATATGGGGGTCTCATTTGTAATTCCAGCTGTTGCTACAAGTAATAGAGGGGCTCTTCAGCTGAGCTGAAGCCAGACGAGGGCGAATAGCTTGTGAAATGGGCTACTCACATATGCTGTGAGTTACTAACAATGCAGTAAGTGTTTGATGAGTCCTGACATGACAGTTACTGGAGTAAATACGTGTGGGCTTCTTGTTTGTTTATGTATTCATTCGTTCATTTACTTACTCATTTGTTGACTTTTGTCTGTCGGGAAAGTCCGGCTGGATATTTTTTTTCCGTTTTCAGCGGAGGCTCTCCGTAAATATAAGGACATAGATGAAAACTGTTGTAGTATAACTTGTTCCGAAAAGCAAGAAGTCGCTTGGGAATGCGATTGTCTCTTTTTGTAGCCTGCTGATAACTGGATGTGCGTTGCTATGGGTAAAGTGATGACGATAATGGTTATAGCTAACAAATGAAAAGGAGCACTGCAACTCAGACAGCGGGGATGTAAGCACAGTGCTTGCAGAAGGGCCCAAGCTGTCAGAAGAAAGCCGCACAGAGGCCAGTTATCACCATAATAAATAAGTTTTGTTTTCAGATCATTTGCCCTTTTGGGGCAGTGCTTCTTGGCAACTGTGCTGAAAGGAATTGTTGGAGAGGGGGCGACATCAGTATTTACGGAAGTTAAGTGATTGTGAAGATTACGAGTCCTCTAAATTTCCTTCCCCACAAAATTTTGTGATCCCAGAAGATAGTTGTATGACCATTGTGGGAATAAGAGCTCACCTACCAGTGGTAGGGTTACCACCTGTCCCACTTTGCGAGGGACAATCCCTCTTTGGGCAGTTGTGTCCTGCCAAAATATTGTAAAAATGGCAAATGTCCTGAGATTTTAGGACAAAGTTATTTCCTATATTTTATGTAATAGTTGCATAAAAACAGTTATTCTGTATCTGAAACACCTAAATGTTGTAGGAAACAGAATAAGTAACTAAAATGCTACAAGAATAAGCTTTTATTTAGGCAAAAAAGTGAAGTTCTGTCCTTTGTACTGGTCGTGGGTATGTTTTGGTCTGGAAAATCTGAAGTCTGTACCAAAAATGTCCCACTTTGGGGATTTGAAAAGGTGGCAACCCTTAACCAGTGGCTTGAGTTGGTCCCCGTATTGCACAAAGCATTTTGTCAAATTTGGCCTGGGTGTTGTGCGGGGCTCTAGTCCCCATGCCTCAGTAATATAACCGGTAAACTGATTTGGTTAGACTATTTTAGTTTATAACAACAATAAACATTGCTGTCGTATGTTTAAAAAAATTAAGGGCACAGATCATACTGAGGAATCATTTCTAGTTGCCCTCACTTCACTGGAATACAAATGATGAGAGCAAGTGGAAGCTGAGCTGTGGGTGTCTCTGTATATTATTTCTTATATTTTAATGTCTTTTCTGTAAAACATAATTAATTTTTTGGATGCTTGGATCTTAGTATTTTGTATTTTGTCTGGAGCAGCTTTGCTTCATTTGTATGTGCTTTGTGGTTATTCTGTAGCATTTTGATTGAGAGCCAAAGAAGGGGAAATTATTTCAAAGTGAAGAGGTATATCAGTTTAACTTTGCCACAAAGCTTAACTCAGACCATAAAGACACATAGAAACATAATGATGGGCCACTGTGTAGCACAGATGGAAGATTACACACTTTTCTTGTTCCAAATAATCAGGTGCTTCTGGCAATAAATGTAAATTTAAGATGTAAAGGAAGATTTTGACATGCTCAGTAAAATTAGTAAATGAATATCTTCAAACACTGGTTTGTGCTTAGCTACTGTGATATTGCCTACTGCAATAATTGAAAATTAAATTCCTATAGCACTATTTTTATACTGTGGAATCAGTTTATAATTGAAATATACACCAGTATCTTTATTGTAAGGTAATGTCAAATCTTTGGGGTATATGACTTGTAGCTTCATTTCATGCATCAATATGCACCTCAAGATGTGTTAATATCCTATGCTAAAGAACACCTTATTATGTGTTATTTAGTAATACCTCTCAACTGTACAATTTTTTCGTACAAAGTCCATTTTTTGCCTCATATTTTTAGTCTGTTTTTCATAAAGCTGTGGTTTCCTTGAGGGTTGAAGTCAGAAAAATAATGACAGACATTTGAGTTTCAGACTTCATACCCTTCAGAAAAGTCATGCTAATGCAAAACCTGTAAGTCTGTCAAAGTTTGTAAGATCAATATTTAAAAAATAACACTATTTTGGGGCCTTTGACTCCCATTCTTTATGGCTTTGTCCAGATTTCTTTCTCTAAGAGGTTGAGAGGTATGGTCAATGGACAAAAACAGATTTTTAAACCTGTTCAACAAAGTTCCTGTTTTGCAGTTGTAATATTCTGTATTAGACCACCTGAAAGTAGCACTCATATTGGAATCCTAATTGCACAGCATATTTGTCCATTCTTTCACTTCAGCAACTATGGATGCATATTTTCTGAATATTAATAATAGCTAAGTATCTTTTGGCACACTACCATGCAACCCAGCACCCCCACTCACTAGTTGTGCATCATTGGCATATATCTCAAAGGAAAAAGTTCTTAAGGGAAAACCCAACACCTGTCTGCCCAAAGGCCATGGTTTATCCAGTGACAGTGACACCAGCACAGTATGCTGGAGGTCCTGGGTTCAAGTCCTAAATGAGAACTACTATTATCCTTTCATTTTTGTGATTCTACCCGTGCCAAAGCAGAGAGCTTTTTCTGTACTTGTGCATGCATTTGTGTGTGTTTGTAATCTGACTTTCTTCCCCATGCCAAGGCTTCTTAGATGAAAGGATAATGCTCTTAAGTGAAAACTCAATACCTGTCCACCAAGAGGCTTTTGTTGCTCCAGTAGCAGTCAAACCAGCAAAATATTCTGGAGATCATGGGTTTGAGTCCAAATCAAGAACTGAGATTATCCTTTCACTTCTGTGATTCTAAAATTGCCTAAGCAGTGGACTTTCTGTGTGTGTGTGTGTTTACAATTTGAACTCACCATGCTGGGAGGTTGCCCAGTTAAAAGGAAAAGATTTTAAGGGAAAACTTTATACCTGTTTGTCCAGTGGTTCTTGTTGGTCCAGCAACACCTGCACAATATGCTGGTGGTCTTGGGTTCCGGTTTCAAATGAGAGCTGATATAATCTGTTCAGTTCTATGCATCTATCTGTCCAGAAACTCTTGCTGGGTTAAGGGCAATAATGTCATCGTGGAATGCTGGAAATGTTTTGTTCGAATCCTAAATGAGAGCTGATATTTTTTTTTCATATTATTGATTCTGACAATGCTTCAAAAGAATTCTTTCTCTGCATTTGTTTGTACTTTGACATATTTTTAGTACTTTTGCATATTAAATACACACATTGCAGCATTTAAAAATGATTTCATTCTCAGCCCAGAAAGATGTTTCATGACTCAAACCATAGTGTTATTCCTAAATGGTTATTATCCTCAAACCATTCCATTTATAAATATCATTACATCCACATTGGCTAAAATATATTCCTTCTCACATTAACTGTGCAGCACAATTACATTTAGACCTCCATTACAGTTTGCATATAGTATAGTACATACATTAAAATTATCTACAGGTTTAAATTGTGTGCCACCTTTCATAAAAACCGAAGTCACTACAGTACTGATGTTTCAATCTGATAAACTGCAACTAAAGTGCTGATATTGTAGTCCAGGGAACTGCAGTCAAGAGAGACAGACCCAAAAGTAATAATTAAAAGGCATACTTCAATAAAATGTTTTTTTAATGTAAGTACCTGATATAACTTAACTGAGAAAGAAAGATGGGGCTTCAAAAGTGTGGAGTTTGTCTTAACTGTAACATGACATAAAAAGATACACTACACATTGTCAAACCTTAAATGCAACAGAATGTAATATCCATATACCGTGTTAAAAATGCAGGTGTTATTATTGCATTCTGAGTGATGCATTGTTTTCAGCACTGTACAGCAGCAACCTAATATAATTCTAACACGCATGGTAATATTAACTTTTTTCTAAAGTAGTTCTTTAATTTTGTAATGTTCTTGTTTATTCGTACTACAGTTCATGAACTAAATTATGTATATATGTTCTTACACTACTGTGCATTATAAACAATGTTAAATGTTTGACACTTGTATTTATCTGTTTTTTAAACTATATGATTAATTGAATAATAGGAATAATATTCCCCATGATGTGCTTCATCATAAGCTGGTGTCATACCTCATATGTGGATGCTCGGCTTTCCCTCATGCCTCACAGTGCACTTGATGCATGATGATGCCTTTCTCCCATGCCTCACAGTGCAATTGATGCATGATGATGCCTTATAACAAAATTCACTGTTATATTTATTTAAATATACATGCCGTTGCATGTGCAAGACACCGACTGGGCTAAATGAACCACAAACATGCTCATGGTATTGCACACCACTGTATTTAAATTAGTTAAAGAAAACAAGTATTTTTATTTTACAGTTCATAAAATACAATGATTGCACTCTAATATGAAAAAGGACAACTTTGTTATGCATCTATCCGATGTCAAAAAGGTGTGTGCACACCTTTCTGAGCTGTTATGCTCTAGTATCATGGTAGTGCATACACAGCATCTACTACAGAACAGCACCAAAAGGTGTAAAACATTTTACATTGCCACATAAAAGGGCAGCTTTACATGTGTAACAGCTTTAAATCCATCAGAGGTACACTTTATTTTGCATTTCTGTGGGGCAATAATACATTTTTATTGCTTTCTCTCTATCAAGTAAGCAGTGCATCAGCATGTACTACAAAGAATTCTGAGCTGGTTTCCCCAATCATAACTACATGCTGTGTGCTCTTGACATGGATGTCAAGATTAATCTTTCAAGCTTTGCTTCACTCTGCTCTTGAATTTCATGGCATTCATATCATCAGCATATAACAAATTTGGTTATATTCAGAATCCTGATCATAACCTTTGATATTGCAAATGACCCATTATGTAACAGCAGCAAGCTATTGCAAGGATGTGGATCATGATCGTCTATGTTTCCTCACAAAGACGAACCCCAAGTGACCGGTGTTGAATCCAGGAGCAAGTATGTGTGACCATAATCCTGCTAAGTGTTGTCTCATTCTTATGTGAAACCATGATTATCTTGCGTGTTTATTTATTTATTTATTTACATTTGTTGACCGGGAGTGTCCGACTGAACATAGGTCCATTTTCAGCAGAGGCCCGGGGAGAAAACCTCTACAGTTAAAATATACAGACAGTAGTTACATTGGATTTACATAGCGATTAACAATTTGATTAACATAGCAATTAATTAATTTGTGTTGAAACTCCATTTGTTGTTTGAAATATTCAAGAGTTTAGTATTTAAACTGATTATATATTGGTATATGAACTGTTAAAGGACCATTACAGGCAAACAATGAAAAAACATATATTTTTTTATCTTGCCATGATTTACTGCACCTCCCAAAGTTGCCTGCAGCAAAATAAGTACTCATTCCTAATTTTATTTATTTTTTACTTTTGTCTGCCCTCATGGGGGCAGATGTGATTCCTTTGGAAAGCAAAATGTAATGCACAGACTGAGAACAAATAGCCCTACCATTTGTTGTCAGTTAGACTTCCATTCATTTAGAATGGAACACCTGAAAAAAACTGCCAAGTTTGAGAGTCTGCAGCTCATGTGTCATTGACTGGTGTATGCTGAGTTTTACAAATGCTGTTCCTATTGATGTACTACACATTCTCTGAAAGAAACTTGCAAAAGTGTCAACAAATTACTGAGATAAAAAGACTTTTAATTAGGAGCAGTTTTGCAAGTTTCAATTCCTGGCCAAGTTATTCCTCCCATCTCCCCCTCCTACATTTCCAGCTTGGGCAGATTCAACTTTTTAATCAGCTTTGTTGCATGACAATAGACATAAAAAAAAAACACAGTCTGATGTGCCACTAATACTGTTCCCTTGTATGTCTCTTCACTTCTGAATAGCATTTCCCAGTAATAAAAAAAAAAAAACAAAACAAAGTACACACATCAGTCCAGAGTTTGGGCCAATCTATTGCACAGTAAAATATTCAGTTTGTAATGCATTCCGGCTGCTGATGGTTATCTTTATATTGTTATTCTCTTATAGTATATAACCTGAACTTATGGTATTTAATGCCAAGCTTTACAACAGTTCTCAGTTTCTTAACAATGACCTCTCAAGCCTCTGATGTGAACCAGTACTTTATCAATATGCTGTAAATACATAGATTAATACAAATATTTGTGCACATATGACACATACAATAATACACATATACCATCATTAAAACAAGATACATTTATTTATTTTATTGCAGTTTGATTACCGGGGAAGTCCACTGGGCCAAGAAGAACCCATTTTCAGTGGAGGCCCGGGGAGAAAAGCTCCAAAGGCAGTACAACCAATACAATATTTAAGAAGAATATAAAAGATAATCCACACAGCAAGAAAACATAGTAAGACACTGCAAATTCAAATTTACAATAAAATGTACACACAGTAAGAACATTGTAAAAATGCATATTTACAATAGAATATAGACACAGTAAGAACATTGAAAATGCAAATTTACAATAGAATGTACACACTGAAAGAATTCACACAGAACACAGTAAAAGTTAAAAATTAGTAGAATTTTTTTTTTTTTTGCTAACTTTTCAATATTGTCATCCATACAGTGAAGTTAGAGCCTGCTAAAATCATAGCTAGAGTTCAAGTGTACAAAGGTGCAGGAGTACAAGGGCTTAATCTAGGGGAACCTTGGGATTAAGTAGGGTGAAAGCAAGAACATTTCCATTTTGAGGATAGGTGTAAGAAAAGTTGGGTTTTGAAGTAATCTGTGTTAGGTATGGTTCTAAGAGAAGGAGGGTGAGAGTTCCATTTCCTACCTAGAGAGAAGGATAGTAGTTGTTGGCCAGCGGGATGTTTAGGTCTGGGGATGGAGATTAGATTTTGGTGTTCAGATCTTAGAGATCGGTTGGGAATGTAAGGGGGAGGATGTTGGATAAAGCAGGGCATTTTTCTGGGTAGAATATTAATTTATGAGTGGTTGTTAGTTGGAGATAGTCAAGGTAGTTTGGGAGTTCTGGCCAGTTTAAAGATTGAAGGGAGAGGCAATGGTGGGTTGAGTTTTTGGATTTGATGGCGAATTTCGAGATTTTATTATAGCAAGCTTCAAGTTTAGAGGAAAGGGAGGCAGACAGATTAGTTCGGAGAGGGGCTCCATAAAGTAGAGATGGTAGGAGGAAGCAGGTAGCTAAGGTTTGCCTGGAGGATTTGGAAAGAAATAGATTATTCCTATAGAGCATGCCTAGTTTTTGGTGGGTTTTTTTTATGTTTTGTTGAATGTGGAGGTCAAATTTAAGACGTTCGTCTATGGTTATGCCAAGGAGTTTGGCATAGGGGACCACTTCAATAGGAGTGTTAGATTGGCTGAGGATGTTGAAATAGTTTTTGTCCAAGGAAGAAATTTTGGAAGGGAGGAAAATTAGTATTTTGGATTTATTGGAGTTGAAGGAGAGATGGTTTTGCTGCATCCAGTTTTCTGTAATGGAAAAAGCTGTTTGAGTTTTAGAGAGAAGTTCAGCAAAGTTGGGGGCGGCACAGACTAAGGTAGAGTCATCAGCATATTGGATGACTGTAGTGTCAGGGAGAGCAGTGTGAAGGTTGTTTATGAAGATGTTGAACAGTATGGGGACGAGAATGGATCCCTGAGGAATGCCAGTAGGAGTAGGTAAGAAGGAGGAGGTAGAGTTCTTCCATCTGACAGCCTGGGATCTGTCAGAGAGGTAACTGGAGAACCAGGGAAGAGTATTAGTGGAAAGATTAAGGTTGGAGAGGTGGAAGAGTAGGTGTGAATGGGAGATGGTATCAAAGGGTTTAGAAAGGTCTAGCAGAACAGTGGATACTAGAAGTCCGGAATCTCTGGCTTGATTAACTGTTTCTAAGAAGGAAAGTGGGGCAGTTATGGTGCTGTGGCCTGGACGGAAACCGTGTTGGGTGGGTGTAAGTAGCTGATTCTCTGTTAAGTAGGGTAAGAGTTGGCAGTGGACACATTTCTCCAGAATTTTGGATATAGGAGAGAGTAGGGCTGTAAGGCGGAAGTTAGAAATGGAGTTGTTTTTACCTCCTTTATGAAGTGGTAGAATGTAGGCAGAATGCCAGAGTTTGGGAACGTAAGACTCTTGTAAGGATCTGTTAATCAGGATGCTAATTGGAAGAGCTATTCCTTCGGCTGCATGTTTGAGGAAGGAGGGGGGAATGTTGTCAGGGGCGTTGGAACAAGGTTTTAGTTTGGTTAAGAGCTTTTTTATGAAAGTTGTGGAAACTGGTTTGAGTTGAAACATAGGGTGACAGTCATTAGGAGAGTTTAGGAAGTTGGAAGGGTTGTTGTCAGGGAATGATTTGGTTAGTTTGGCTATAGAGTCAGTAAAAAAAGTGTTGAAGAGTGAGCTTAGTTCATTGTCAGTTAAACTAGGGTCAGGGCAGGGGTTATTTTGTGACCCAGGATGGAGAAGAGAGTTAACAGATTTCCAGAATTGTTTGGGGTTGTTAAGATTAGTAGACTGAAGTTTGTTGTAGTAGTTTTTTTTGTCTCTGATGATTAGTTTTTTTTACTTGGTTGTGGAGTTGGGTATATTGGAGCATGGCAGAAGGCTGTTTGCTTTTCTGATAAAGCTTCCAAGATTTGTCTCTGAGTGGCATGGTTTGTTTAGTCTCTTTGTTCAGCCAAGGAGCAGAATTGGCTTTGATTCATTTATTTCTAAGGGGCTAGAGAGTTAAGAGTATTTAGGAAGATGGAGTTAAAATGTTCTATGGCATTGTCGAGAGACAGAGTTTGAAGGATTTGCCAGATGATTTCTTGGAATATGTTGGAGAAGATTGTGGGATTGAAGTTGCTAAGGTTACGAGTTTGGATATAATGATGTAGGAATTGAGAGGGGTTAGCTGAGCGATGAATGAAGGCAGGTAGATGGTCACTAAAGGAGTCAGGGATAGTTCCTGATAGAGAGATTTTGTTTGTATGGGAGACTAAAATCCAATCTATGATGGAGCCAGCGGGGTGGTTTTTGTTAGGCCTGGTTGTAGAATGGATTAATTGAGAGAAGTTGAAAAGGTTGATAGCTAGGGTGGTGGAAGGTGTGTTGATTTTGTTCCAATCAATGTTGACGTCGCCTAGAATAAATGTTTCATATTTTATTTCAGATGAGGCCCAGTGGAGAATATTCTCTAGGGTAGAGATGTTGTCGCCAGGGGAGATGTATAAAGAAATTAAGCAGATATTTTTATGTTTATTGAGTTGGAGCAGACAAGCAGTTATTTCAGTATTTTTTAATAGAGGGGTTGAGATTTGCAGGGGGATTATGGAGAGAAGGTTAGAGTAGATAATAGCAGAGCCTCCACCTTTTTTGTTTAATCGGTAACTCCTGAGGATGTTGAAACCTGGAGAAACGATTTCAGAGTCAGAGATATGGGGTTTTAGCCAGGTCTTGGAGATGGCTAAGATGTCAGGTTGGTTGTGGTTAATCCAGGCGTGAACATGGTGAAGTTTGTTGTTAAGGCTTTGGGCATTGATAGTGAAGACCTTGAGGGTGCTAGGAGAGGTCTTAGGAGTAGAAGGAGTGGGAGGGAGAGGTGTATTTGAAGTGGGGGAGGAGGGGGAAGGAGTTGCTTATACTGAGGCAGGGGCCAGGGTTAGGGTGAATGTCTCCAGATAAGGCTAGGAAATTATATGAGAAAACTTTAAGTCTTCTAAGTTTGGAGAATAAGAAGTTGTTTGGGGTTGGTGGAATGTAAGAGAGAGGCTTTTTGTAGAGGAGGAGAGTATTTTGGGATGGAAGAGGTGTAGTAGGTTTATTGGGATAAGGCAGGGGGAAATGGAGTGGAAGTGAGTGAGTGAAGGAGGATGTGGGTGGGAGAAAGTGAGGGTGTGAGTAGTAGCCAGGTAAGGGTGAGTTATTGAGCAGTAAGAAGTAGTGTGATAGAGAGGAAGAAGGAAAATGAGAAGAGAGAAGGGAAGTCTGAGGGAACTGAGAGCTTGGGAGTACATGTTAGAATGGGTGGGGTAAGGGATGAAGAAAAGATGTAGTTGGAATAGTGTGAGTTAGCAGAGAATGAGAAAGGAGTGGAAGGAAGATATCAAGTAGGAGAGGAGAGTGTAGGGTTAAGTGTAGTGAGAAGTGGGAGTGGTGAGAGAGGTTGGAGAAATGAAAGGAGGGTTTAGATTGGTTAATTAAAGTAGGAATTGGTGGAGGAGGGAAAGAGTCTGATTGGTGGAAAACAATGTAGGGTGGAGTTGGTGATGTATAAATGTGGATGTGCTGGGGGCAGGTGGCATTTGGGGGCAGGGTAGGGAAGCGGAGTGAGCCCGAAGGGCGAACAGAGTGGGAAGAGCCAGAGGAGGTGAAAAATGCAGAAGACAATCAGTAAAGAGAGAGTATTTAGAAGGTAAGTTTAACAAGTTTATCAGAGTTGTGAAGGTAAGGAATGTAAGAGAAGGAGAGGAGGGAGGGTACTGAGATGAGCAGAGAATTTGGGTTAGAGGGTAGAATGCTAAGGAGAAGGACAGAGGGAGAAGGAAGAGACTTCAGTCAGGGAGTAGAGGAGGGCTGAGTAAAGGAAAGGAAGGCTGAGAGTTCTGGGCAGTAGAGAGGGGGAGAGCAGAGGAATGGAGGTAGAGGTCTGTAGAAGGGGAGATACGGAAGGAGAGGGAAACAAATAGTGGGTACAGTAGGAGGTAGAGGAGCGCCACCTAGTGGACAGACCGACTGGAGTAGTAAATGCAATATAAATCAATATAGTTATGCTTTCTAGTTTATGACCCTGTCTATGTAAACTTCTTTTTGAATTTATGTTCAAGCAATTGTATATTTGTTGTATATTATCTTGTTTAATTGTTTCTCAATATTCTAACCAATGTATGCTGCATCAGTTGTAAAACTCTGATTTTACTCCTTTTATATGTTCTATGCTCTTTGTACAAAATAGCTATGTTTGTATAATTTATTTTTTATTATTTTTTATAATGGTTTACTATGTATCTGGAGCTTTTCTTCCCCAGCCTCCGCTGAAAACGGTCACCTTGTGTCCAGTCAGACTAACCTGGCAAACAAATGGAAAATAAATAAAAAATAAAATATACTAAGAAAATCGATCAATATACCAAGGAAAATCCAAAACTTAAGAAAAAAAACACAGAAGGAAGGAAAATGTTTCCTTGATGCTGTCATGAAAATCCCACTCACTTATTCAGATATTATTAGACTAAATACAATATTATGTAGCATTGAAATGTGCTGACATTATAAGGGTGATAGTTCATTATTTACTCATAAAGCAAATGTCAGAGTGGGCAAGTTCAAATAGTGGATAAAGAGGAGGAGAGGAAGAGAAGAAAGAGAGAGGAAAAAGTATTTGTTAAAAGTAATAATTAGGGTAGATATGAGAGGCAGGGGAAAAAATGAATAAAAGTAACATTACAATTAAGAGAAACGAAACCAAGGAAAAGAAGAAATAACATGAACAACAAGATTTGCAGCTGCAGACTGACAAGTGGATTGGTAGCAGGTGTCATAAAACTGGGTCTGGAGAAAAGTTTGGTGACATTGAACAAACAGATTTGTCCACATTAACCATGTATCATTGTGTGTGTGCGTGTGTGTGTGTGTGTGTGTGTGTGTGTGTGTGTGTGTGTGTGTGTGTGTGTGTGTGTGTGTGTGTGTGGTATAAAAGAACTATAAAGCAAATCTGCACCGATACCTGCTTGCTGCCCTGCTGGGGGAGACACTTGTGTAAGTCAGTGGACTGGCTCCAGTAGGAAGGGATGAAAGCATACCTCTCAATATCATAGAACAAGAAATCTGGACAAGGCCATAAATAATGGCAGAGAAATGCCCCCAAATAGGGGCAATTTATAAATGTTGCTCTTACAGACTTAGAAAGTTGATAAACAGGTTTTGCATTAGAGTGAATTTTCTTAAGGATATGAAGTCTGAAAATCAAATGCCTGTCATAATTTTCTGTCTTCAGTGTTCAATGATTTGTCAGAAAACTGCAATGTTATGAAAAACAGACAAAAATCTGGACTTTCTGCAAAAATCTGTACTGTTGAGAAATGTGGATGGGAGTCCTGAACCAACACCCATCAATCGTTTTCATTTGTTTGCCAAAGCCATTACAGCAGTGTTTCGCAGAGAGGTGGGAAAAGCCTTAAATTTGACTGGTATGTTGTGTGAGTGTGGGTAGCTGTGTTTGTGGAAGGTGGAGGTGTGCCTTTGTAAGTGTGGAGAGAATATTATCCATTATGAAATGGAGAGATTAAGAGTAAAATTGTGCTCAGTGAAGTCCCTAGCAGTTTCATCACTGCTTGATTCAGACATATACATTCATATACATTCCCCTGTGTTTGTCAGTACTATGTTTGAGTGCATTGTTTTGGAGTATGGTATCACTGCTACAGCTGGTGGTACTCGTTCAATACAAGTATCTGCTTTGGAAGTTTTCTCCAGGAGTCTGTTGCTGATAGGATGAGAAACATGCTACAAGTATACAACTAAGACAAACTACATAAAGCAATAGTAAGAAAAAGTACTAGGTCACATTAGTGGCTTGGGAGATCATTGTTAAGAAACTGAGAACTGTTGTAAAATTTATCATTAAATACCATAAGTTCAGGTTATGCTATAAGAGAATAACTATGTAAAGATAACCATGTCAGCAGCCAATATGCATTACAAGTTTAATATTTTACTGTGCACATTTAAAAAAAATGGATAGATTGATCTATTGGACTGATGTGTGTGTTGTGTGTTTTTTGTTTTGTCTTTTGTTTTTTTGGTGTGTTTTTTATTCCTGGGAAATGCTATTCAGAAGTGAAGAGACATACAAGGGAACAGATTTAGTGGCACACCAGGCTGTGATTTTTTGATGTCTGTTGTCATGCAAAGCTAACTAAATAGTTGAATCTAGCCAAGCTGGAATTGAGACTGTAGCCCACTGAAGGAGTGGAGATGGGAGGAGTAACCTGGCCAGGAATTGAAACTTACAAAACTGCTCCTTGTGAAAAGTTTTTTTTTATCAAAGTAATTTGTTGACACTTTTGCAAGTTTCTTTCAGAGAATGTGTAGTACATCAGTAGGAACAACATTTGTAAAACTCAGTGCAGACCAGTCAATGACACATGAGCTGCAGACTCTCAAACTTGGCAGTTTTTTCCAGGTTGGAAGTCTAGTCCGACAACAAATGGTAGGGCTATTTATTCTCACAATCTATGCATTATGGGACATATTTAGCTTTCCAAAGGAATCATGATGTCTGCCCCATGAGGGCAGACGAGTAAAAACAAAATACAATTAGGAATGAGTACTTATTTTGCTGCAGGCAGCTTTGGGAGGTGCAGTAAATCATGGCAAGATAAAAAAATATATGTTTTCTTCATCATTTGCCCATAGTGGTCCTTTAATTTTTGAAAGGAGGGCTGGTCTTAGGCCAGTTGGACCAATTTGGCCCAATAGGGCCCCACTCCCGCAGGGGGTCCTGGGCTTGGGTATGACAAGGTCATTACTTCAAAACTTCAAAACTTTATTAAAAGCGCACCTAAAAACATGCTGGCTATGCCCTTGCAACTCCCACTCTAATATCATCCACCCCATCCAGCTACTACCTTTCTTTCACCTCCAGTAACTACCTTGATGATAGCAAGCTCAAATGCTCATAAGCCTAGTACTTATTATACAGCAGGAACTTCTCATTGTTACATTTGTTATGTACTTCACAGATAAAGATTCTAGTTGTCTACTGATGTACTATGTTCTTCATCTGTAAATATGTTGTAAGTAATTTCTATGTTAAATTGTTAATCGCTATGTAATCCAATGTAACTACTGTCTGTTTTTTTACTGTGGAGCTTTTCTCCCCAGGCCTCCGCTGAAAATGGACCCACGTCCAGTCGGACACTCCCGGTCAACAAATTTAAATAAATAAATAAAAATAAATAAATTATGCCTTACATAAACCAGTGATTTGCCTAAGAGATACCACAGCAGAACTTTTAAGGAATTTTCATACTGGTAGTCTTGCTCCTATAGTCAGTAGAGAGTTACGTCCTCATTAGTGTAGTGGATAACATCTCCCATCATGCATTCCACTATTGACTAGTCCAGTATTATTAGTACCTGCAGCTTCATGCCTCCTGTATATACGGCTCACACTGTTAGCTGATTGCACTCCGATAGCAGTCAATTGCTGTTGCTGAGTGGTCAACAGGGTTTTCAACCCAAAGCTGGTTGGATTAACCATCTGAGTTTGTGGATCACTCTAGTTACTATATAAGAATATAAAACCGTAGTTATTTTGAACACTGATACACAGCTACTGTTTTATTATGCCTCACTTGCTGACATGGAGTGGTCGTTAATGGAAAAAAAATGGAGTAATTGGAATAGTCAGTCTCAGCATGAAAACAAATGCTAGTAAGCATAAAAAAATGCAGATACTGTGATGAGAGGTGACTTTGATTGCTAAGACATGTGACATAATGTTACCAATTCAGTAGTATGCAGTTACAGATAAAAGTAAATAATCCCAGACAGGTGAGATCTGAGGTGTACCTGCTGAGTGGTGGAAGGCAGGGGTGGATAAAAAGTGATTCACATTGCTGAAAGTGTTTAAACCAGTAACACAGCAGAAACAAGGAAATAAGAATAAACTTTAGTCAACATAAATGTGATAGTGTTAATGTAAAAGCAAGCATGAAAAAGTATAAATAAGGAAAGGTATGTAGCCTAAGTGAACACAGTCAAGTAGCTGTGATACCAGAATTCAGTCAGTAAAATAGGTAAAAACAGTACCTGTACACTGTCATAACACCAGATAGTTATGTTTCTGTAGAGAAAATAATGTACAATATCCAATATGTACAATTGCTGGGCATGGAGTGTGAAGGAAAGTAAGTCATGTCTCAAATGAGAGGAAGGCAGGAAAGGACTGAGGCAGAAAAAAATAAAATATAATAAAAAAATATGGGGAGACTAAGGGGAACAAAAGGATCTATCTTCTCTCCAGGTTCAGGAGATACGCACAATACTACAGACATTTGAGACCATGTTTACTGGTAAGTCATGGTGCATTCATCTGATGCCACACCATGATAACAAAGGACCTCAGTGGCCCATCAAACTGGCCACTTACAGTGTGCCTGAGTAAGTTAGGCAGACCCTGAGAGAGGCATTAACTACAAGAGATGTTGGATTGTGTGTGTGTGTGGGGGGGGGGGGGGGTAATCAAGGAGTCCAGTAGTTTCCTTCTGTTTTAACATGTCTTATGATAAAAGATAAGCTAATAAATATGTTGTTTTATTTTAATACGCATGAGGTGAGGTGTTCAATAGGGACCAGATGAAGGACCCCATCAAAATGGTCCAAATGGGACCAGAAGAAGGACCTCATCAAAATGGTCCAAACTGGACCTCACCAGTTCTAAGACCAGCCCTGTTTGAAAGATTCAAGAGTTTAATATGTAAACTGATTACATACTAGTATATGGGCTGTTAATGCTTTAATGGTTCAGGAGTTCAATATTTAAACTGATTACATACTGTTCTGTAAGCTTAGGTCATGACTGTAAATGTTCAGTAGGCCACTTCACCTGCCACATCATCAAATAGTAAATAAATAAACAGAAGCAAAAGCCTGAATTTTCCAATATGTGTATGTTGACAGTAGTTTTGGGGGTTGGAGTGTAAGGCTCGGGGAGTCTGATCTAAACTGAATAGTTGGAGATTTGGAGATTCCTGGTATAAGAAGGCTGACAAGGGAAAACACACTAATTTTAGTAGTCTGAATATAAGTGAAGTCATAAGTTGTTAGCAGACATTTAGCTTTTGCTATCATAAAGCAATAGTGCCCTCCTTTGGGGGAATAAGATGCTGCATTCACGTACACACACGCATGTGCACCCACACGCACGTGTGTGTGTGTGTGTGTGTGTTTATATATATATATATATATATATATATATATATAGATATATATATAAATTATAAAATTATATTTTATATATTATATATATATATATATACACACACACACACACACACACACACACACATATATGAGTCCCTCTTTGAACAATACTTTGGTTGACATTTGTTTAATTGACACAGTTTAGTTGACTAAACAGATGGTCGACAGGAGTGTGCGATCAACAATCCCCGAGTAGGGGAATATACCCTTTTCCCCGAGGATTGTGTGACCTTGGAGTTACAGTATATAATTAGTAGGGGGTGTGGGAGCACAGCCACCCAGAGGAGAAGTGCAGGTGGGCTTGCCTTCCTGCAAAAAAAGATGCTTTCTTTTCAATTTTGCATGTGCCAAGATTAATTCTCTTCACATTCATAGTAGCATGTCAACATGCATAATGTCAATCAATTTGATTTTCTCATTATGCATGTCGGCATAAGTAGTGTTCAGTTAATTTAAGCAAATCCACATATAGATGTACATATATATGCTGGCTGCTTGGAATGCAGGACTAATTTAAGTAGATACACATATATATATATATATATATATATATATATATATATATATATGCTGGTTACTTGGAATGCAGGGAAGTTTAGCCTTCATGTGTTGTAGTTGTGTTAGGAGAATTATTTTATCAGTTCCACTCCTGCTGTCTTCTGATAGAAAGTGTGGATTTTTGTGAATTAGAAGAACAGCTTGGTAATTTTGACCATATAAAATGAACTTATCAACAAAGTTGAAGGTGAGCACAAGAATTTGACTTTACTGTTTAAAAGTGACTTTTGTGTATCGAAATTGAACAACATGTTGAAACAACTAATGTTCTATAGCAACAAGCTAGAACAAACTAAGCTTAGGAAGCTTAAACGGGACTGTAGTGATTTCCAAACCGGCCACATTTTTATGTGGCCGAGGTTTAATGAAGCGGTTGCTCCAGGCGAAGTTAATGAGCAGACCAATGTAGCTCCTAATGGTACAACCAGTACGACTAGCCGAACTGAGTCAGTGAGTAGTGTTTCTAACAGTGTTTCTTCCACCTTTACTCAATCTGAGGTGGATATTGCTCTGTCGACTTCTTCAATACCTTGCAATCAGCAGGGCTTAAAAATAGTAACGGGAGGAGTGAGACCTAAGGATGGTGTACATCAATTGAATATTGCCCCAGAAGCAGCGACTGCTTTAAACTTCCCGCTTCCTTACAAACATCGGGCGCAGGCGCGCTCGACAAGCAGGGGAAGGGGCAAACGCAAGTTGTCGGGCGAGAACAGGGATACCAGGAAGAAGAAGTATTGAATACGTTATTTTTCAACATGTCATCTCGAGCCTTAACTGAAACAGAATGCTCAGTACTGAATAGGGGGCTTTCTTTCATTCCCTCTAGAGGGAGTGAATTATCCAATACTCTTATCATGCTCCGTAAATTTACCAGAAAAGTGGCCCTCAAACTCCTATATAAAGATTCTAGTAATGATGAATATACTTACAATGCTACAGCTTTAAAAAGAAAGAGTACTTTTGTGCCACCTCTACCAGGCTCTATTGAATGTTTTCAACGAGCCTGTGAACATGATTGTTATATTTATTACAGAGAGAAGCGACACAGAAGACTATTTGTGAACTTGAATAATGCACAGAAACATGGCTTGGATTCATTATGTAATGATGACAGTCTGGTGTTTAGACCGGCTGACAAAGGGGGGGGTGTTGTAATAATGGATGCTGACTTCTATAATGATTTGATGAAAGAAATGCTAGAGGATGATATAGCCTATTCCCTAATAAGCAGAATAGAAGTTGCCTCGATTATTAGAAGCGTTCATGATACATTATATGATCTCTTAATGTCTAGATGTGTTGACAAGTGTTTATATGAGTTTCTTGATATTGAGGCCCCGTTGATTCCTATAATTAAAGGGCTACCCAAGATACATAAAGGGGTATATCCCCCCGCCCTTGCGACCAATAGTATCTGGAAAACTTTGGGTTACTGAGCATGCCTCTCAGTATGTACAATCTAAGTTAGGCCCATTAGTAGGAATGGTACCCACCATTTTAAAAAATTCATTTAAATTGTTGGAAGATCTTAAAGATGCTTCCCTGCTTGAAAATATGAAGTTAGATACCCTAATGGTCACATTGGATATAAAGAGCTTGTTTACTAGCATACCCAACGAATTTGGTATTGAGGCTGTTAGGGCTATTTATTCTCACAATCTATGCATTATGGGACATATTTAGCTTTCCAAAGGAATCACGATGTCTGCCCCATGAGGGCAGACGAGTAAAAACAAAATACAATTAGGAATGAGTACTTATTTTGCTGCAGGCAGCTTTGGGAGGTGCAGTAAATCATGGCAAGATAAAAAAATATATGTTTTCTTCATCATTTGCCCGTAGTGGTCCTTTAATTTTTGAAAGGAGGGCTGGTCTTAGGCCAGTTGGACCAATTTGGCCCAGTAGGGCCCCACTCCCTCAGGGGGTCCTGGGCTTGGGTATGACAAAGTCATTATGCCTTACATAAACCAGTGATTTGCCTAAGAGATACCACAGCAGAACTTTTAAGGAATTTTCATACTGGTAGTCTTGCTCCTATAGTCAGTAGAGAGTTACGTCCTCATTAGTGTAGTGGACAACATCTCCCATCATGCATTCCACTATTGACTAGTCCAGTATTATTAGTACCTGCAGCTTCATGCCTCCCATACGGCTCACACTGTTAGCTGATTGCACTCCGATAGCAGTCAATTGCTGTTGCTGAGTGGTCAACAGGGTTTTCAACCCAAAGCTGGTTGGATTAACCATCTGAGTTTGTGGATCACTGTAGTTACTATATAAGAATATAAAACCATAGTTATTTTGAACACTGATAGACAGCTACTGTTTTATTATGCCTCACTTGCTGACATGGAGTGGTGGTTAATGGAAAAAAATTGGAGTAATTGGAATAGTCAGTCTCAGCATGAAAACAAATGCTAGTAAGCATAAAAAAATGCAGATACTGTGATGAGAGGTGACTTTGATTGCTAAGACTTGTGACATAATGTTACCAATTCAGTAGTATGCAGTTACAGATAAAAGTAAATAATCCCAGACAGGTGAGATCTGAGGTGTACCTGCTGAGTGGTGGAAGGCAGGGGTGGCTAAAAAGTGATTCACATTGCTGAAAGTGTTTAAACCAGTAACACAGCAGAAACAAGGAAATAAGAATAAACTTTAGTCAACATAAATGTGATAGTGTTAATGTAAAAGCAAGCATGAAAAAGTATAAATAATGAAAGGTATGTAGCCTAAGTGAACACAGTCAAGTAGCTGTGATACCAGAATTCAGTCAGTAAAATAGGTAAAAACAGTACCTGTACACTGTCATAACACCAGATAGTTATGTTTCTGTAGAGAAAATAATGTACAATATCCAATATGTGCAATTGCTGGGCATGGAGTGTGAAGGAAAGTAAGTCATGTCTCAAATGAGAGGAAGGCAGGAAAGGACTGAGGCAGAAAAAATAAAATATAATAAAAAAAATATGGGGAGACTAAGGGGAACAAAAAGATCTATCTTCTCTCCAGGTTCAGGAGATACGCACAATACTACAGACATTTGAGACCATGTTTACTGGTAAGCCATGGTGCATTCATCTGATGCCACACCATGATAACAAAGGACCTCAGTGGCCCATCAAACTGGCCACTTACAGTGTGCCTGAGTAAGTTAGGCAGACCCTGAGAGAGGCATTAACTACAAGAGATGTTGGATTGTGGAGGGGGGGGATTGGGGGTAATCAAGGAGTCCAGTAGTTTCCTTTTGTTTTAACATGTCTTATGATAAAAGATAAGCTAATAAATATGTTGTTTTATTTTAATACGCATGAGGTGAGGTGTTTGATAGGGACCAGATGAAGGACCCCATCAAAATGGTCCAAATGGGACCAGAAGAAGAACCTCATCAAAATGGTCCAAACTGGACCTCACCAGTTCTAAGTCCAGCCCTGTTTGAAAGATTCAAGAGTTTAATATGTAAACTGATTACATACTAGTATATGGGCTGTTAATGCTTTAATGGTTCAGGAGTTCAATATTTAAACTGATTACATACTGTTCTGTAAGCTAAGGTCATGGCTGTAAAGGTTCAGTAGGTCACTTCACCTGCCACATCATCAAATAGTAAATAAATAAACAGAAGCAAAAGCCTGAATTTTCCAATATGTGTATGTTGACAGTAGTTTTGGGGGTTGGAGTGTAAGGCTCGGGGAGTCTGATCTAAACTGAATAGTTGGAGATTTGGAGATTCCTGGTATAAGAAGGCTGACAAGGGAAAACACACTAATTTTAGTAGTCTGAATATAAGTGAACTTATAAGTTGTTAGCAGACATTTAGCTTTTGCTATCATAAAGCAATAGTGCCCTCCTTTGGGGGAATAAGATGCTGCATTCACGTACACACATGCATGTGCACCCACACGCACGTGCGTGTGTGTGTTTGTATAAATATATATATATATATATATATATATATATATATATATATATATATATATATAAATTATAAAATTATATTTTATATATTATATATATATATATATACACACACACACACACACACACACACACACATATATGAGTCCCTCTTTGAACAATACTTTGGTTGACATTTGTTTAATTGACACAGTTTAGTTGACTAAACAGATGGTCGACAGGAGTGTGTGATCAACAATCCCCGAGTAGGGGAATATACCCTTTTCCCCAAGGATTGTGTGACCTTGGAGTTACAGTATATAATTAGTAGGGGGTGTGGGGGCACAGCCCCCCAGAGGAAAAGTGCAGGTGGGCTTGCCTTCCTGCAAAAAAAGATGCTTTCTTTTCAATTTTGCATGTGCCAAGATTAATTCTCTTCACATTCGTAGTAGCATGTCAACATGCATAATGTCGATCAATTTGATTTTCTCATTATGCATGTCGGCATAAGTAGTGTTCAGTTAATTTAAGCAAATCCACATATAGATGTAAATATATATGCTGGCTGCTTGGAATGCAGGACTAATTTAAGTAGATACATATATATATATATATATATATATATATATATATATATATGCTGGTTACTTGGAATGCAGGGAAGTTTAGCCTTCATGTGTTGTAGTTGTGTTAGGAGAATTATTTTATCAGTTCCACTCCTGCTGTCTTCTGATAGAAAGTGTGGATTTTTGTGAATTAGAAGAACAGCTTGGTAATTTTGACCTTTATGTTAATTCAGTGTTGAAAATGTTGCTGTCGGTGTAGCCATATTCCTAGATAGTGGAAATGGGTTGTTGTCTCCGGTGTTTATAGTTAGTAAAATGTCACGTTATGAAGTATTGTTATCGGCTTTTGGTGGGTCCTTCTGATTATATTCTTTTTATTTTTTTATTATTTAATAGGACTGTTCCTTCTAGAACATGGAATATGTATTGTCAATAGTAATAACACTGATATGTTGTATGTCTTCATTTTGGCTTTGTCAGAATGTTCAGTGCACAGTGCACCTCCCTTCCTGTGCAGCACCATCTCTTTAAACGTTCATCTACTACAGTTTGTGCTCCTCTTTTCCACTCCCAAACCCACAGCATCATCAACAAAGACTTCATACTTAGTCCAAACAAATGGTGCAAATAGTGCTCTGAAAAAACTAGATAACCACAAAAAAGCAACAACGTTGCGAGTCCTCGGTATAATTTAATAAAATATTGTTAAGCGCTTTCATCAACAAGTATGACTTCTTCAGAACAAAAAAACAGTCAAAAGGACAAGTTTAAATACACAATAACAGTTAGCCATTGGTTCAAATCTGCCCAATGCTATCAATGAGAATTAGTTACTCATGAATATATAAACAGTCAAGGCTAAAATAGTTTTTACAAAAATAAAAACATTTACTCAACAACACATTGGCTACAAAAAACATTTCAGCATACATCTATTGTTGCTAATAATCAACATGAATTCATAAAAAAACTCACTACTCTGTTGACATATACAACAAATTAAAAAATAAAAACTACTTATTAAATATTACTTGGTTAATATACATAATCTTTTAAACTAAAAAGTATAGAAATATTTGTGATGTTGTTAATATTTCCCTTTAAATTACACAAAAGTAAATACATATAAAATATATTAAATTTCAAATTAATTTACTTTCACAAATCTTACTTTTAGACTAGATCTGCCTTTTCCTTTAGAATAGGCAGTATAGTTACATGTTCATTTAATCCTGGTGGAAAATCTGCAGCCAGCCTTAACTGCCTTTTTATGTTGTGCATTTTGCCAGTCTCCACCTCTCACATCAACAAATACAAAATCAAGGATAGCAAACTTGAATCCTACAAAATTAATGCATGAAATACTGTGCTTATATAGAGCATTAGTATCTTTTTTATTTTTAATGTCATATAAGTGTTCATATATCCTGGTCTTAAACAATCTCTCGGTCTTGCCCACATAGAACGAAGAGCAGGTGTTACACTTGGCTATATACCAATTTGCTAGAAGAACAGTTACCATTTTTTAAGAAAACATAACTTTTATTCTGATTATCAATGGTAATAGAACTGCCTTGTAATATGTAGGGACAATAAGAACACCTATTACAGGGTTTACTTCCACTCTTTCTGACTTGCATACTTGTTGAACTACTGCCCCTCTCTAGCAATACTTTTAAATTGGGTCCTATTTTGTAGAAAATATAGGGGATTTGAGACTTGCCAATGTATCTCTTAGGAGTAGATAATGTTTATTTTAAAGACATCTCTAAAGGTACCTTGGGTACAATCAGTCGTACAATTAAACCTGCAGTAACATAGAGCATTTCTACAATGCTGCAATTAATAAATGTGAAAATGTCATAACTACTGTGACAACTAGAAAAAATGTAGTAACTTTAATACTATATAAAAGGTATGCATTTTAGAAACATAGCAATGATTTACTCAGTACCCCTTCCCCATGTCCTGCTGTATATATTTCATAGTAATCACATAGACAGCATGCTGCTATTGTGATGTGACATTCACTTGTGAGTCCATTTAAGTTCTATTGATTTCACCCTTAGATTTATGGCAGATAAGGTTAAGAGTAAATGTGAGCTTTCAGTGCAGTATCTCACTGCCCTTTCGGAGAGTTTTGTGAAATACCAAACATTGGATACTGTACAGTGTACAGGACCAATGTGCTTGTGGTGGTTACTGGAGTGTTAGAACGTTATGCCATTAACATTCAAGGATTTAAAGATCTTTAGTTTACAAAATGTGTAGCATAATTTATCTTAATTGCCTTACACAGAGACATACACACACAAAGAAAGAGCCTACAAGCATATACAAATAATTATTTTTTATACCCATTGCTAGTTGTTGTTTGTCTTTCGGCTTTTCCCAGTAAGGGGTTGCCACAGTGGAACTCCGGTCCGCTAATGATTGGCAGTAGATTTTTATGAAACGCCGAGGTGCCAGCTCAACGCCCAACCTTCAATGAAGGCACGCCCATTTACGCACGCATGTCTTTCAAAAGCTACCCAACCATGGGGAGGACATGCAGACTCCACACAGAAGGCACTCCCAAGCCCAGTCGAGAATCGAACAGGAGAACCTCTTGCTCTGAGGTAACAACGCTACCGCCCGTACCACCGCGGCATAAAATTTTATACCCATTAATGTGTTTTAATAGGTGAGAATTTCAGTCTCAGTATTTGAAAACAGAAGTACAAAGGAAGTAAAACAAATCATTATATTGTTTTGGTCACTGTGGACTGAAAGTTTGAAACAAAAGTGATTAACTTTCTACAGGTCAAATGAAATTCTGAGTGCACTTTTCTTAAAAGAAAAGAAGAGAAGACCAGGTAAAAAAAAATCACATAAACCTTTGTATTATGTAGGATGCAGTCATCTTGCATACCGCAGGCGGGGAGGGAGTTGCACATTGTATACACTGTGTCTTAAACACACACACACACACACACACACACACACACACACACACACACACACACACACACACACACACACACACACACACATGAGATACGCATAGCCACACATAGAGACACCTAGAGCATACTAATATAATCAGCTCTTCTTGATTTATGACCAGCACCGAGTATAAATTCCATTTAGTGAGTTGCCATTATCCTTAAATTCCTTTGAAATTTTTTTTTCTATCATGTTCACTTCAAAAGAATAACCAGTAGTCTGCTTTGTTTATATGAAATAAGTCTTATTGCCTGAGATCTGAGCAGAATGACATAATAGCAAAATGCAGCACCATGCTGTCTGCTAGCACAAGTTTCTGTTTCTTTTTTTCCTTTGAAATACGTGATTTACAGCCAATGGCAGTTATCTGTAACCTGGGAGATGCATAAAAGTAATACAAAACAATATCAACAGAGAATCTGCAAATTCAGAGGCAAAAATTACCCTTCACAGTAGTGGCTGTACAACTTGTCTTAAAGAATATTATAAACAAATGTAATAAAAAAAAAACATTATTAGAAGTGCAATTATTGAACTAATTCTTGTATTTTAATGTAGTAAAATGAGAAGTATCACAAAACTACTTATTAAAAAGTATTTTTAGGTGTTCATTTATAAATAGCTTTGAAGAAGGGGGACAAGTTTGATGCTGAATGAAACTAAGCAAAGTAAACATGTTTTAAAGTAGCAGTAATAGGTGACAGCAGATCTTTTCTTGATTCCACATGTGCATGTATAATACACAGTGCATTTCTAATCTTTTTGTCCCTCACCCCAAACATGAAGCCTCCCCAGCTTGCCACCAGTCAGCACATTTGGTCCCCAGGCAAGGTGAGAACCATGTGACCCAGTCATTCTTTAGCCAGGACAAAAGCAAATTGGCCCATTCATTCCCATATGATAGAACAAGACTGGACCCAGCAGAAGACATTCATTCTTGTGGGTGCCCCTCCCCCCCGACTACCTGTCTGCAGTGGCTGGTAGATATTGCATATGCCAGTGCCTGGGCTGTCCATCACATGGCCCTACATGCAGCTTGGCATGCATTCCTGGCCTACATGCTAATCCAATAACTGCTACCAGCAATCCCTTAACACTCCCACCATAGTTAGTGATGCTTCCAATCGCAATGTGTCCCTCCTCCCAGGATGGGATAGATGTTATTACATGCTCATTCTCACCTTCCCTATTTTGACTCTTCCTGTACCCAAGCTTGACCTGGGTTGTCTAGGTGGTACTCGGGGCTTCATCTCTCCATGCTACTGATTGAGGCTCATAAATGTAATCTTTTAAACAACCACACACTGTTATGGAATTGATGTTGCACAGTCTTCTTTTGATGAGTACCCTATTAACCACAGCCTTAAACTTTTAAACTTTATAGGAGTTCTCTTAGAACTAGGAGTATCTTTAACTGGAAGAATGCTACTAGTATGAAGGTACAGCTGTTTTTCAATGATGCCCTTTAGACACATCACAGTGTAAAAAACATAACCCTCAGGCACACATTCAGCTTATGTTAAACATATGTTTTTTTAAGCTCTTCCTTTCTTCTTCTATAGCTATGGATGTATGATTTTAAAGATGGTGATAGACTTGCTTCTCATGAGTTGCTGTGAACGTCTGTGGTATCACAGTAAACCACTGCAGTAAAACAACACATGTTGTATACACCCAACTCCAGGAATGCAGACAAAAAAAACAAGCAGCAAGCAGAAGGTTACATCTTATACATGTATATAGTTCCTGAGTACAGGAGAGATCTTTTAGTCAGAAACAGCAAGCTGTGCTGTTTGTGACACTGAGGGTATCAAGCAGCACACATGTATATATCCAAGCTCATGCCCAAAGCTATAGCATTATTGCCAAACTTCTTTCAGCATTCTGTTTGCAGCCGAGGCCTGGGAATGCATGGCATGGCACACTTTTTTTTCCTGCATCCCTCCTGTGACGATTGTCTTGAGTGGTTGATTAGTATTTGAGAAGGGGGAGCTTCAGTTCTACTGCATATGGCTGCCATCTCTCACTTGGACTCAGTCTCTCAGCTCTGGTATTCATGTCAATTTCTTTAGCTGCCCTTGACGTTTTTGTCCACTACAATCAATTCTAGACATTAAGGTCCTGCCTATTATTGCCCAGACATGATAAAGCTAGTTTTTCTTCAAAAATAAAACACAGATTTCCAAAATAAAACAGGATAAAAGTGAAAAGAAAAACAATGCTTAGGTTCTGAAACAATACATAAACACTTAGAAATGTATATATATATATTTTGTCATGAAAAATAATGTTTTTTTGTTAATGTATTGGCTATGAATTCTACCATTTGGACTATGAGGTGCTGGAAGTACTTTACTTTTACAAAAGATTGAAAGACTGCCAGATTTTGGTTTTCAGTACCATGTGACTTCCACAAGAAATAAATTAATCAATGTTAGCTGATGCCTGCCAACAGTTCAGAAAGGATATGTCAGTAAACTGCTGTTCAGCTGTGGAGTGCTATAGACTGCCAAATAACAACATAATTCACATCAATTTGCAGATTATGAGCTGTGATACCCCCCTTCTCTCAGCAGCACAGTTTCAGCTGATTCTGCGGAGAAACAAGGATCCGGCTGCCCTTTGCCGTTTCTTTTATTTTGTCATTATCAGTGGACTGTGAGTTTACTTGATGTACCATGCCTGTTGTAACATATTTATGAAGCTACTTCACAAGGATTGCACATAAACATTTAGGTCAACAGCAACCATTTTCTGCAGACACTGTGGGATCTCAATCCCATTCACTGATATTTTAGAGTGTTGGAGAATAGGGATAAAGAAATAGTTTACACAAATGCTAAAAGTTGCAGATTTACCTAGCTTGTTGTTATTTGTGCAGTAAAACTGCAGAACAGGCGTACAATATTTTGTTATTGAAGAGTGTTTGTGTGTGCCCGTGTTTGTCTGTGCCCATGTGCGTGTCCGTCCATGTGTGTGTGCAGCCATGTGTGTGTGTGTGTGTGTGTGTGTGTGTGTGTGTGTGTGTGTGTGTGTGTGTGTGTGTGTGTGTGTGCGTGTGTGTTGCTCCAGAGCAACCCTGATTAGCTCTGAAAATATAAATCTCTACAATAGCTACATTTACAGTGAATTTGACAGGCATGTTGTTACAGATTTGCCGAAGGCTTAGCAAGGAAACCATGGTTTGATAAGCCATTCAGCAACTTGACCACAAAGTGAATTGAGGGCATTAGAAAGTGGTGATGAAGAAATTGCGTTGCAGAATTGAGAGAAAAAAACAAGAAAACATACACATTTATTACCCACAGTACACAACTCTGTAATAGAGTATGAGGGGGTATGAAAAGTATCTCTTGAGTGTGTACTTTACACTCTCTTAGAGTACAATGTATTTATTAATTTATTTATTTACTATTTATTATTTATTTGTCTTTGTTTACTGGGAAAACTCCAACTGAGCAAAACCCATTTTCAGCAGAGGCCCGGGGAGAAAAACTCCACATTTACGTAACACATGATGTACATTTATAATTGCTGGGTAAAAACATCTATGCATGAGCTTATTTACGTGATTTTTAAAAAAAAATTAATCTTTTTTACACAAACATAACATTTTAACACAAAAAACTAGAGAGAAATTAACATAACCTGGCTAATTATTGAATAGAGAAATAACATACAGTAATAATGTATGTGTAGCATGACGGCTGCAGGGAAAAGATCAAATTGGGGTGGTTTTGAGTTTAGTTATAACTTACAGACAAGTACAGTTTAGCTTAAAAATAATGAGAGATATATGAAAGGAGAAGTTATGGAAATGAGCAGGAAGATAAATGCACAGAGGAAGAATTGTAGTTACAATGAAGTCTGTACCATGCACATCCCAAGTGCTTTACCCAACTCATAAAGTGAGTGCCTGTATGTTTTTTTTTTTCTTTTTTGTTGTTTGAATTTTATGTTTTGTACTTTATGATACTTATGTTTTACAAATTATTTTAATGTAAAATAGTCCCTTTATTTTAACTAACCGATTGTTGTGCAGGCTAATAACTTTTTAATTGTATAGAATTTTTTAATTAAATTTTTAGGATAGATTTTTAGGATAGAACCGTTCTGCCAAACTATTGTGTGCTGTTGTGTAGTTCCATTTCAGGCAGGTGCCAACACTGTACACCTAAGCAGCATTCTATCATGTATTAACATTTTGAGAAGCATTCTGGAATTGGTTTAAAACTGTTGTAAAGCCAGTTGTGTGAGACCGTTATAGCAACAGTAGATGGATAAGTTATAGGATCATTACTGCAAAATACATGTATATGTTCTGGAACCAAGCAACAGCTGAACCTGACATAAAGCCAGCTATTTTCAGCAGTTGGGTATCCATGGTATTATATGCTTTAAAGGCTCGCATCTCTGCAGTTAAATGTTGCCTAGCTATAAAACTGAATTCACCATACACATTTGTTTGTTATGTTTTGGTACCAGTGAAACGACAGTGAGATTGCACTAAGAAATTTTCCTATGGAGGCTACGTAAGATGGAAAGAAGGCAAAAAAATATTGCTTAACATTAATTATCATTTGATTGATTGATATTTGATTACTGGGAAAGTCTGCCTGGGTAGGTGTTCATTTTCAGAGGAGGCCCAGGGAGAAAAGCTCCTATGTATTACAAAAAGATCTTAAGAACAATTTTTAATAATTTGCTATGAGAAGTGACTTCATTGGTTGTATTTGTGAAGAAATCAGACACTGTCGTCAGTGCTAGCATGCCTGTCTGGCTGAAGTTTTGCATATAATTTCAGATTGTCCTGTGTATTGTATGCCAACATACCTCTCAACAGTACAGATTTTCACAGAATGTCCAGATTTTTGCCTCATATTTTTGGTCCATTTTTCATAAATTTGTGGTTTTCTGGCAAATTAGTGGCAAATCATTAAAGACTGAAGTTAAAAAATAATGACAGACATTTGAGTTTCAGACATCAAATCCTTCAGAAAATTCATGCTAATGCAAAACCTGTAATTATATAAACTCTCCCAAGTTTGTAAGAGCAATATTTAAAAGTTATCCCTATTTTGGGGCCTTTGTCCCAATTTTATTTGTGGTTTTGTCCAGATTTCTTGCCCTATGAGATTGAGTGGTATGATACTAGCTATGATATAGTAAATAATTTAATATTAAATAATAATAAAAATTTTTTTACAATTCAAAATTTTTTTTGATTGCTCTCTCTCAAATGATTGCTCTCTGTATTTGAACTTAGCTTAAACCTACTAAAGGACTCTGTACAATTTTATCTGACCCTCAATGTAAAGAATGTGCTGTAATTCATTTGACTATTACTATATATTATAATCTTTGTCACTACTAATGCTTGGAGCTTTTCCCCCTGGGCCTCTACTGAAAATGGACATATATCCAGTTAGACTAGCCCGGTCAATAAATGTAAAATAAATAAAATAAATAAATAAAATAAGTTCTTACATGTTGATTTGTTAAAATGGTCAAAACCATGTTGGAGCAATTGTTAGGTGACAACTGAATAAAAACACCCAATTTGTAGTCATCTGCAAACTTAGTTAACCTGGCCTGAAAGTCTGAGAAATATATGCCAAATAGGAGAGGGAACAAAACTGAGTCCTGTGGCACATCACTGGTAACTGTTCTGCTTTCAGAAGTGACACCTGCTACTCTAACCACATGTGTTCTATTAGACAGCCCAGTTAGCTAGCCATTGCACAATATAAGGATTTATATACAGATTTATGAAATCTGTCATTAATGCTTGCATGGGGAATAGTGTCAAAGGCCTTGGCCAGATCTAGCTGTGCTGTATGCACTGCATAATAATTGGCCACTGCTTCAGTTACTTTTTCAAAAAAAATGAATAAGGCTAAAGAGGTAGGACCTTCCTTTTACCAATTTAATAAAGCCAAATTGATGTTGGTCCAGGGTTAAGAGATTTTCAATGTCTAGATTAATGAAGGAAGAGATCAAGAGTAGTTTATATGCTTTTTGTCTTTTTAAAATGGGTTTCAGTGATTGTGTTTTATTGCTATTTTAATATACATTTGTATTTATATGTTTTACTTCTTTGTTCTTTATCTTTCTTTTTATCTATTAGGTGAAATGATGTATAGCAGAAGCTTTCTGCTGCAGATGTGTTCCCATGTACTCTGACTCCTGTTTTAGTTTGACTGAGTTTTTATTTTGATGCTGTTGGGACTGCTTCTCTTTTCTTCCTGTTATTCACTTCCTGTCCTTTCTTACACTGCTTCTTCATCTGTTTGTAGAGGTTATGCTTTCACTTCAATCAGATTATTTCTTTACCTTTTTGGACACGTTTTACTGTTCCTAATCAACTAATATACTTAAGTATGTTTAATTTGCCTTTTTCCTGACATTCTGTTTTGTTTTATTTTTTATTATTGTTTAATCATTTGGCAATATGTTTGAATTTGCTGCACTGCTGGTGTTTTTTGTAGTATTTCTGGGTTTGATAATTTACCCAGCTAAATGACTTTTCAGGATGGTAGACACTTGCTGGATTTTTAAATCTGTGAGGAAGAAGGATTTGCAAGTGAATTTAGGTAGCCGTCGTTAATTTTCTCTCATGTGGTAGAAAATTTGATGTATAGGCAACTAGTATTCTAACTGATCAATGTTCCTTACCCATTTTATAATTATAAAACAACAAAACAATGTCACGCAAAGCCAAACCTTTGGCTTTGCGTGACATCGTTTTGTTGTTTTACAAGTTTAAGTTTCTGTTTTTTGGCATTTTATAATTATATAATATAGACATATTTAGTAGATATATGTAAGTGTGTGTATATGTATATCTAACATTACTGAGCTGTATGATAATTATCTTTAATTACTGCTAGTTAACCAGCTTCCCTACCCCACACCAAGTGTGCCAAAAGTGGGAATCATGAGAACTGCCTGAATCGAGCACAGAGATATTGTTTATAATATTCTGTGCATTGTATACCACAAGCTAGTTAATAGGGTGGAAGCTCTTCAAACTGATACACTAAATATATTGTGAGTGGGACCTTGATGGCAATGTACATGTGCAGTCAATAACTTCCAATACCTAAGGGAAATGGGATATGTAGTAGAATACCCTCATAGTGGTGATTCTCTCTTCTGCATTTAATCTCTTTTAATTATGTGAAAAATATCAGAAATAATGCCCAGCACTGTGCAGAGATAATACTAAATGATGTCATATACTCAGACCCTGAGGACATAGCCAATCTACTAGTGGACAAATATAATTTAACTTTACAACTCTTTCCCTCTAATATTTTCAGATACCCACATATGTACACCCCATATCTCCCAAGAACAACTTCTCAATGTGCCATCTTAGGCCAAGAACACTACATCTGTGGGGCCAGATAACCTTCCAGGCTGCCTACTGGTCAGCCTGAAACAAGACTAGTCTGATCCCCTGCAGAAGTTATTCAGTATCAGCCTAAAAACAGGCTTTGTGCTTGATGAATGGTGGATAGCAACGGTCATTGCCTTGCACAAAGCTGGGACTTCCATGAACTTGGGTATTTATAAACTCATAAGCCTGAACATTCACACCAATAAGGCTATGGAAAGGATCATTAAGGAATTAATATATAACGATAGAGGTAACCTATAGACTCTTGGTCCAACTCAATTAAGATTTGGTAAGGGCAGATCCTGCCTAATTAACTTGGTTGACTTCTTTGAAAAACCTGCTGAGGCAGTAAAAGAGGGCAAAACAGTGAATATCTGGACCTTGCAAAGACATTCAGCATGATTTCACACTCTGGTATCATACATAAATTTTCCCAGCTAAATGCTAATCCCTATGTAACTTGTTGAATAGCAAACTGGATCACAAATGGAATTCAGAAAGTTTTGATGGATGTCTCTACCTCCTCCAAAACATCTGTCACTAGTTTTTATACCAGGGTTCAGTCTTTGGGCCTCTCCTCTTTGATTGTTTACTTCTCTGAAGTTAAACATAATGTTAAGGGTTTGTGGCTGACCAAGTTTGCAGATGACTGCAAACTTGGTACCATCATAAACTCCTCAGTAGACACCAAGATCTGCAAGAAAGCTTGTCCTAAATAAACAGTTATTGACAAAACCATGGAGTAAAACTAAGTGGCAAGATGTATGTACTCATATATTTTAGCAGGTATAACTCCTCCTGTAGCTATCACATTGATAAAACACCCCTGAAAATTGATCTGTAGTTAGGTATCTGGGAACCTATGTCAACAGTGAACTGTCCTCTGATGACCATCATTGTAATGAAGTCCTTTTTATCTCACAGCTTATATCTAAAAGTATTAAGTCCAGGTCCAGCAATATAATTATTCCAATGTGCTCATCACTAATTAGGTCAGTCATGGAGTAAAATGCCCATTTTGGTATGCACCTGTCCAAACACTTGTCATAACTGGAATGACCTCAATGCTTTGTCACTAAAAATCAAGGACTGAATCGTAAAAACTATTGAGACTATCTGAAACCATTGTCTCTCTTCTCGGTATCCAGCAACTAAGAGGCCACGTTAATGGAGCTTTAACTGATCTTTTCTGTCAGACCTATTACCCATTTGCAAGTGCAGTAGTATCTTAAACACTTACTGAAGGACTCGCACTCTCTTTTGCCAAATAAATAGAACACATTGACGAGATAGGTTTGTATCACAGAGAATATCACTTATATGGAATTGTTTTCCACTCCGCATACAGCAAAGTACTGCTCTAACTCTATTCAAATGTAATTTGGACAAATGGATGGGTAACAGGAAAATCACC
Organism: Protopterus annectens; assembly: GCF_019279795.1. Taxonomy (NCBI): domain Eukaryota; kingdom Metazoa; phylum Chordata; order Ceratodontiformes; family Protopteridae; genus Protopterus; species Protopterus annectens. The sequence continues at coordinate 509,223,766 of NC_056732.1, read as the reverse complement.
ACCAGTTTAGGACCTGTGCCCCTCATGGATAAGGGAAACCTGTAAATGTCCCAACATATCCTTGTTTGGTCCATCTCTTTGATATTTGTATGCAAAATAAGGGCTAAAAACCACCATGGGAGTGTAAGGCTAAGCTTCTTAAGATCCTCACAGATCAATAACTTAGTAAGTGCCTATGAGACTGTACTGTCCCTGGAAACCATATATGCTTCTCAGCATGCTGCAGCATCACATCACGGAACAGGTGCAAAATCTGCAAATCCAGCACATGTGAAACTCCTAATGTTTCCTATGTCCAAAGCTGAAATGTTTGCTAGCAAGGATAGTTAAACCTATATGAACCTTCATGTCCACTGGGATAGGCACTGCATGCATCCCCTAGATTTATATGTGGGTGGGTAATGGTAAACAGTGCCATGCTCATAGAAGTGATGGCATATCAGTGAGTGGCAGATTACTGTGCAGCACAGAGGGTGATAACATGTAACATTATGGACACTGGCTCAAAAAATGGCCACTAACACATGTTATACATTACTGATGCCACTGCATACATCATAGCATAAGTGATGGTTTTGTACTCTTGAATATTCTGGCATTCAAAGTAGATGATCACCTTGGCTCTTTTTATATGTTTCTTAATTGCTCTTTTTAGTCTGTTGATTCTCATTTGTGTACCGTTATTTTGTCATTTCCCTTCCAATTTATATTGCACTGTTTCTGTGCATCTCGGAATTGCTCCCGTCCTGCATGTTGACACTCGCTATACTATTTCACTTAATGCTGTATGCTGATTGCTTCTGAATCCGCCAAGGTCTTTGTAGCATATTTGACATTAACACACACACACTTACATTACATGTGAACACAGACTTGTTTGGAAGTACCCTCGTTAATGTTTGAACAGCAAATAAATGACCACAGTAGCTTATTCCTCTAGAGTTAAGTATTTCTTTATTTGATCTGAGTGTGATTACTGTTATTTGGGACACATTAGCAGCAAGTCTGTCAGAAGCATAGTGGGTCATGGTGAAGGGGACGGCTGTACTCTGTGCAAAATGCTAGATGAAATCACAACTGACAGTTGCTAATGATATAGTAATGCAGTAGCAGCATTTAAAAATTAGTGCCGATACTGTATGTGCAGTAAGGGCTGAAATGCTAAAGCCCTTGGCGTGTGGTAATGTAACTATATCAAGCCACTAGGTACATTTGTAGCAAGCAGTTTTTTAGAGTTTCAAGTTGTTGCTATTGTTATTTGTCCCACAGCTTAGTTGAGTTGAGAAATGCCAAATCAGGGAACTGCACTGTGTGCTACATAAGCTAATGCTAGTACCTGGACCATAAGTGCAGGTAAGCTTTAAATGTTATGAGGTGTAAAACTAGAAAGTGAAGAAAACAAAAATGGTACAGCAAGTAAATTTATTTATGTTAAAACCATCTGCTGGCAAAAAATAGAAATGTGTGCTTGAGTCATGTATAAATAATGAGCTACAGCCATTAAAAAGTGCTTTCATATAATAAACAGGCAACTAAGGAATTACATTAAGAAACAAACTATATGGACAGATTTTTATATAATAGTGATATCTGTGCCATAAGATAACAAAGTGGGTTTTAAAACAAACTAATGAAAATGTATATACGGGGCAAGTTGTATAATGTGATTTATGCACATGAATGATTTGTGCAAAGCATTTTTATATAAAGCCATAAAAAGTGAAGTTTTGCATAACAGAAGACTGTTTGCTAGTTAAATAAGGGTATTCTACAGTTATTTTTTGAACAACATCAAAATAGCCAGTGCCATACAAAAGTGGGATTTATGACCAATGGTGTAACCCTAGAAGAAAGAGATGACCAGGATTATATCTCCAAGAATGAGAATGACCATGGCCATTCTGTAAACATACTGGATGACAAAGGCAGTGCCCCTAGAAGTGTGTATGGCTGCATCCATAGCCCAGCTAAATTGGATGACACGTTACAATCCCTAAGAACGATGATTGGGTTATTTGGCACCCCAAGAATGGGAGGTAGCTCTTTACATTCCCCAAGGTCAAACAACTTCCATAAAGATGCCTAGATGGAAGACATTACAAAGGCAATCTCTCTATGGCATCATGCCAGATAGACCCTTGGAAGTCTTAAAGTATTTAAGAAGACCCGACAAAGTGGGCAAAATAATATTGTAAACCTGAAAAATGACATCTGATTTATAATGTGCGTCATCTGTTTTGTGCAGTGCAAAGTTCACTTTGCCAAGAAAAAAATAGCTTTACCAGTTGTATGAAAGAAGTCATTACTAGTGATTCGGTTCCTTCTTAACTAGTCAGTTGAACCAGCCCAAAGACCACCTTAAGCTACAATACAGGTGAAATGATACTTTCATACAATAACTTCAAGCCACTTATACTAAATACTGGACACTGATATTATATTACATTGCATTGTTACCAATATGGGCATTGATGATACTTTGAATATTAAATGGTAATCATGCAATATAATAATATTGTATTTTAGTAGGATTAAAGTTGATAACGCCATTCGGGTATTTTTTACATTTGTGAATAGCTTCATAGAAATGCTTACTTGTGTTATAACTAAATGCTAATACTGAAATATATTACTTAATTTGCATTCTGACTTTTATAACTATGCACAAGGACATGTACAGCACGTGTGTCACTACTCTTTGTAATCGTACATATGTGTACTTACTCAGTTAGGTGTTCCATCAACAACATTCAAGCTGTAAGTAAATAGTAACTTTTATCTCAGGTACCACTTATCTTTATTATATCAGAATGCATATGCAAGTATTTCGGACAATACTCTTGTTTAGTTTTGTTTGTGTCTTTCGGCTTTTCCCGGTTAGGGGTCACCACAGTGGAACTCCGGTCCGCTAATGATTGGCAGTAGATTTTTATGTGCTGGCTTGCCGGGCCTAACAAACAACCTTCAACGAAGGAACGCCCATTCATGCATGTCGCCACACAGAAGACGCTCTGAGAATCGAATGGGCAGCGTCTAACTGTGAGGCGACAACGCTACCGCAGCACCACCACCGCACAATACTCTTGTTTAGTAAGGACTTTAAAATAAGATAATCCAGTTAGTTGAGTGCATTCATTCAGAGGTCCTCACAAATGGAACAACTGCTATTTTTTAGAAGCAGTTATGTTTTTCACTATCGCAATAATTTTTTTTACAACTGCTATAGATAGTTTTAAATGAATTCAAAGTGAGACTGTGGTCAAAACCCTTTTTTTTCTGGAACTCAAATGCATTGGCTGATTGCTGTGTTAGAAAAGTGCATTTCATTCCTCCACTGGTATAATAGCATTGCTTCACAGCTACCAACAGATTTAAGTTAAAGATGATCAAGTAATGAAGGCATTCAGTCTAGGAGTAGGGAGTGGTATGCATGGTTGTGGGGGCTAATAGGGTCATGTAATAAAAGTATTCAGTCTTGGAACAGTATTTATGGCTATAGGGATTAGTGGGAGAGGGTCAACAAATATCTTGACTTCTGTTACTGCATTATCAGCATTGTTAAATCCCTTTCTCTCTTTATGCTGTTTCTTTTATTTATTTATTTATTTATTTATTTATTTATTTATTTATAGACATCTGTTTACCAGAAAAGTATGACTGGGTAAAGGTTCCATTAATCAGCGGAGGCCTGGGGAGAAAAGCTCCAAGATATCATATTTAATGCAATCAATACTTTTTTAATCTATTTTCCCTGATGAATTTTATATCTAGTACAATATATTCTTCTGCAGGTATATAAATATCAGAGCATACATATCTAGACAAACACTTATCATAGGTTCATAGGTTCATAGGTTCATACTAGGCTATCTGCCCTAGGGCATTTATAAGCCTAGCCAGAATGTGTTTGGCTTTCGCCACCCATTTTAAATTTATTTTGCTATGCCCTTTTTCGAGGTTAGTATACTGTGCCTCTGTCTAACAGTGACACAGAAGTGATACCCGGGGTAAACCTACGATCTCCCATCCACTCATCAAGATTCCTCTTGAAGAGAGTCAATGAGGGACTCTGCCTAACCTGGACTGAGATTTTATTCCAGAGTGAAGGGAGCCTCTGGGTTATGAATCTGTCCCTCCAGCATGTCCTATTTATTTCAGTGCTGAGGTTCAAGTCTCTCGAGCGCGTAGCTCGATGGGATATGGATTTTATGAGGTGCAGCATGTCCATTAATTCCGGGTTGGACATGGCTTTATACGTCAGGCACAGATCGCCTCTGAACAGGTGGTATGCCACTGAGTAGAGCTGGAGTTTCTTTAACCGGGCAGCATATGGCATCTGTTTGAGCCCTTTGATCCTCTTGGTGAGGTACTTTTGGGGTCTTTCCAGTTGCTGCAGGTGTCTGGTAAGGTATATCCCAAAAGGGGCATTGTACTCAATTATGGGCCTGATGAGGGATGAGTAAAGAGGCACGATAACGTCCCCTGATCTAGATGTGAATCCCTTCATGATTAGGTGGGCTATATAAAATGTTTTTCTAACCACTTTGGCCACGTGGTTGTCAAATGAGAGATTGCTATCAAGTTGGGTCCCCAGGTCCCTAATTACTTCTTCTGTACTTAATGGATTACCACCTATGTGGTAATTTGTGGGCACTTTGTTTTTGCCAAAGTGGATGACTATACACTTTTGGCATTTAGCTTGAGGCCATGGCTCTGGCACCAGTTGTCTGTTTCTATGAGGCCCTTTTGGAGGATGCTTGTGTCGGCTGGAGAGTCGATTATGGCACCCAGTTTGCAGTCATCTGCGAACTTGGTCAGCCACAGTCCTTCCGTGTTGGCCTGTACCTCCGAGAAATATATACCGAACAAGAGAGGTCCCAGGACTGAGCCTTGTGGGACACCACTTGTAACTGGTTTGGAGTCTGACATGGCTCCAGCAATTCTAACCATGTGGGTTCTGTCCTTGAGCCAGTTTGCAATCCATCTAGTGACATAGGGGTTTATATTTAAGCTGGTGAGCTTATCTATAATGCCCGAGTGGGGTATTGTATCGAAGGCTTTTGCAAGGTCCAGGTAGGCTGTGTGGACCACCTTCCCCTCGTCAATGGCCTTGGTGACTGTTTCAAAGAAATCAACCAGGTTTAAGAGGCAGGATCTCCCCTTAACCAAGCCGAACTGGGTAGGATCCAGTGTTTGTAGGTCCCCAATATCTTTATTTATGAGGTCCATGATGATCCTTTCCATAGCTTTGCAGACCAAGCTAGTCAGGCTTATGGGGCGATAGTTTCCAGGATCCATTGAGGAACCACCTTTATGGAGAGGGACCACTGTTGCTGTACACCACTCTTTGGGCACATATCCTGTAGTAAGGCTGAGATTGAACAGTAGTTTTATGTTTGGGTTTAGCTCTTCTTGGAGTTTATGTAGGACGCAGCCCGGGACACCGTCTGGTCCCATTGATGCTGTGTTTTTTGCTTTGGAGAGGGCGGCTCTTACCTGAGCATCTGAGATGTCAGGGGGGCAGCACTCTGCTGGGATAGATATTTGCCCTTTGGTGGGGAGGGGAGAAGTTTGCGCTGAACCTGTCAGCTAGGATGTTGGCAATGTCTGTGGGTTCGGTGTATTTTTTGTCATTTTGGACTAATTCTGAGCATATCTGGGAATTACCACCCAGGTTCCTAACATAACTAAAGAAAGCCTTGTGATTATCCTTAGTGTCCTGTGCAATTTTTCTCTCGAAGCTAGCCTTAGACAATTTTATGTGTGCCCGTAGGTTTTTGCTAATACTGATCAGTGATGCCTTCCCTTTTTGGATTTTGCTCTATCATTTAGTAGCTTCCTCCTTCTATTGTATAGTTTGTTTATGGCTGGGGTCCACCAGACAGGACGCCTGCCTTTGGAGGATTGGGTCTTGGTTTTATTTGGGATCGCATGATCCATGCATTCCTGAAGGTGTTCATAGAATGCATTTATAAAGGATTCTGCGGTCTGGGCCGTATTTTCCACAGGCCTGGGGGCTTTGAAGGATTCCACCTCAGTTTTGAGGAGTGTGAAATTTGCTTTAGAGAAGTTTTTCACTGTGGTTTTCTGGGCAGGGGTTGGGGTCGGGATGTGAATATCCAGTGAGATTAGTTTATGGTCTGATCTTACCAGTGAGGGATACACTTCTGGTCTGGAGCATAGAGTCCCCATGTTGGTGATGATCAGGTCCAGTATGTTTTCCCCTCTTGTGGGAGTGGTAACAAGTTGTTCCATAGCATTTGAGTTTATAAATTCTAGGAACCTTTGGGCTAGGGTGTTGGAGCTAGAGTAATGCTCCCAGTCTATGTTTGGGTAGTTGAAGTCGCCCAATATAATGGTGTTTGGAGAGACCTTCATATTTTCCAGTGTTCTCAGAAAGGCCGAGTGGGGTTCCTGGGTTTGGGAGGGTGGTCTGTAGCAGGCTATAAACTGGAAGGCAGTTTTACCCACTGTTAGTTGCACATGGATAGTCTCTGATGCTTCGTGCTTTGCCACCAACCTGGAGGTGTGGGTATCTTTGATGAATATCGATACTCCCCTCCTTTTGTGGTTCGGTCCAAGTTTTGGGGCGAAAAGCATGGTATGAGGTATAACCTGGTAGTGCTGGGGTGCTCTCGGGAGCCCTGAACCAGGTTTCTGTTACTGCACAGATATCGATGTTCTCCATGCTAAGGAGAGTTTCGAGTGCGTGCATCTTGAGGTTTAGACTTCTGGCGTTGAGTAGCATTACTCTTAGTTTCTTATCCCTTGTGATACCTATGGAGGTGGGTTTGTCTTTTGAGCCTTGCCTAAAAAAGGCACTATGGGGGTAGCAAGAGCCTTTGCCAAGATCCGAAAGCCCAGGGGTGACAGGTGCAAGCCGTCCCTAGCGAAGCATCGTGGCTTGTCGAGCATATCATCCCAAGCTGACAGGCATTGGATCCTCTTTGAATGACACCAGTATTTAAGCCAATTGTTGAAATTGATCATCTTGTCTTCATATTGTGGCATCATTCTTGGTGAGGGTAAGATGCTACTCAAGGTCAGGGTCATACCGGCCTGGGCTACATGCTCAGAGAGCTCCTTTATGTCTCTTTTCATGTAGTCCAGGGAGGTATGTCTCAGGTCATTCACACCAGCATGGACAATGACTGAGTCATATTTGTACTTGCCTTGGAGTGACTTGAGTGCTTGTGTTATGTGGCGGATCCTAGCACCCAACAGGCTGCTCACCGTGACCCTCTCCTTGTTTAGCCTGGTGAGTGGGACGTCAGTGTGTCTGACTATAGTCACCTATTACAAGTGTATCAGGTGTGTTGTTTAGTCTTAAGGGCTGTGACTGTTCGGCACACTGGCTTTGTGAGATATGTGTTGCACATGTTTTGTTTTGGGGTAGCGGCTGCTTGGGTGTCTGCTTTGGAGGTCTCTGCTGCTTCGGCAGATCTTTATTTAGAGCCTCTGAGTATGTTTTTGTGTGATTATGTGTTTGGTTTGCTGTCGTGGTAGGTCTATGTGAGACTGGAATTGTAGTGAGTGTGGTTTCCTTCTCCTCCTGACTGGTTATGCCAGTACTGAGGTGAGAGAGCTTAGCCTCCAGTTTGGCTATATGGTTGCATCTCTCACATGTGTTGGAATTTGTTGGGAGGAGGAGAGGGTTGTCTGTGTACATGAGGCAGTTGTAACACTGCCTCAATATTCCCAGATTCACCAGCTGGACTGGAGAGGAGATTGACAACTGACCTTTGGACATGCTAGAATAATATTGGGAATTCCTTAATAATTGAAAACCAGTGCCAGTGGGGAGTGAGGATGTAGTGCTTTTAATTTTTAGTGCTGACTTATATAATTGCTTTAGTGGGCAAGTGCCAGGTAACAAGTGCAATGTGTTACATGTAACTTAAATGCAAAAACGACAAACAGTAACTTTCTTTCAAGTGAAACAAGGAAATAAGTACAGTAAGCAATGCAGATATCACTAGTGATCCACAGAAGCGCTGAGAAGCCGCGTATTAGGTGGAATTAGCGTTCCAGGGAAATAACAAGCAAACAAACAACAAGCATATAAACAAAGCTAGATTCAGCAGGCCTGGATCTAGTCTATGCTACAGCAAACAAGGTGTACCAATTTCAGTAAGATACAGTTCAAATATTCAGGCACTATAAACCTTCAACCAGAAATTCCCAGCTCAGAAGGGCAGAGTCCAGCCTCTTCTCCCACAAGAGTGCAGACCACAAACCTTCTTAATGTAAAATAACTGGCCTGAAAGCCCAAGTGCTTAAACCAGAACTAATACACTTTAAGAATAACAGACACTAGGCTCTCAATCAGCAGTTCCCAACTTAGAAGGATGAAAGCTACCTGTCCTGCCACCACAGTGCATGGCACAAACCTTCCTAATGTAAAACAACTGGTCTGAAGCCCAAGTGCTTAATCCAAAAGACTTAGAATGATAGCTACACTTTAATCAAGTTACTACCAAGCAGTAATAAATACAATTGAATACTTTAGAGAATGCCTGGATTAGTGCTCAAGTTACACAAACAAAGCTAGATCCAGCAGGCCCGAATCCAGTCTATACCACAGCAAACAAGGCGCACCAACTTCAGTAAGAAGCAGTTCAGATATGCATGCACTATAAGCCTTCAACCAGAAATTCCCAGCTCAGAAGGGCAGAGTCCAGCCTCTCCTCCCACAAGAGTGCAGACCACAAACCCTCTTAATGTAAAATAACTGGCCTGAAAGCCCAAGTGCTTAAACCAGAATTAATACACTTTTAGAATAACAGACACTGAGCCCTCAATCAGCAGTTCCCAACCTAGAAGGATGTAAGCTACCTTTTCTGCCACTACAGTGCAGACCACAAACCCTCTCAGTGCAAAACAACTGGTCCGAAGCCCAAGTGTTTAAACCAAAAGGCTTAGAATGAGTTACACCAAGCAGTAATAAATACAACTGAGTACTTTTAAGATGATGCAAAAGTAAAAAAAAGTAGGTAGAAACACAAGTACAGTAAAAGCAGATGAAAAAAAAATTTTTTTTCCTTATCTCAGTAAAGCTACAGTGTATACACTTTCTTTACTTTCCATCTATATTTAAAACATTTAGATTTTAGAATTGCCCATTTTAACTCAGCACTGCAAGTCCCAAAATCCCCCCCAAAAAAAAAAAAGTCAAAGTGTAAAACTTACCAGGGCGTTTTATGATTATGTAATGCATGGAGCACCATGATTTTGGTCATAAATTAGGAAAAAGATTAACCTGTTGAGCATTCCCGTAGCATAAGAACTGACACTAACAGTGCTCACGGATACCTAACAGAAGCTTGTTAAGCATACCTAAGCACCATTAAGATCGGATCTTATGCTAGGGAGTAACAGCAGACAGTGTCAGATGGCAGACACCAACAGCAGAAGATAAAACGGCTTTTAAAAACTGTTAGAACTTTAATGTGCCATACTTCTAAATAAAAAGTGTGGCTGAATGAAGTATCTAACAGCTTTTAAAGTACTTGGTTTCTTTTGGATTCTATACCTTAGGCAGACCTGAAAATACTCAGTACTACTTAAAAAAATCATTTGAAGAATGATGGATGCTGTAGAAATGAAAAAGAAAGCTGTAATGTCTGTATATAAAATCAAATGGGGACACAAATGAGATTAAAAACTGCAGATCTATCAGTCTCCTGTCTAACACAATAAAAATTGTGAAAAAGTTATATGAATTACTTTGCAGGAAGAGCTGAAAGACCTAAATTATAAGGTCTATAAACATGTTTGTAATTCTGGGAAGATAATAGTCAAAGGAAGCAATTTTTCCTCTTCAAAACGCTGTACAAGCACAGAAACATGGGTCCCAGCTAGACAGTATATTTAGTGATTTTTTAATGCATTTGCCACCATGGTTTTTAAGTTCATTATTGAAAAGCTTCATAGTCTAGGGCTTTCCGATAAGTTTGTCAGCTGGAATATAAACTGACTGTCAATCAGTGGTATGTCACATTGGGGGACCATTGTAGCTCATTAGTGGGTACTTTAGGGTTCAATTCTGTGAATATATCTGTTCAACATCTATCTGTGAGACATTGCATTAGAGAAGACAATGTGTTCCATGTGATCTGCACACACACAATCTGCACTAGTCCAAGTGACTGCCATCCAGTGACAAGCTTACCAAAGTAAAGCAGGGCTATGAGCACCCAATACTTATCCATACTTGAATGATTAAAAAAATTCTGTATGTTTTTTGATAGGAAAATGTCACATTTCCTACACTACCAGGGTCCAAAACACTATTAAAAGATTTGAAAGGGAATACACCTTGAGTCCTGTCATTTATCTATCATATTGATCATATATTCAGGGATAACTATAAGGCTAACCACGAAAATATACTGCTACGGCTGAATTCTCTCACAGTCTTCTTTATTGAACAATTTCAACCCTATATATATATATATATATATATATATATATAGAGAGAGAGAGAGAGAGAGAGAGCGAGAGAGATAAAAAAATGTTGTTTTATACACAAACATTGATATGTAAGATATTATGTAAAGGCTTTTTAGTGAACTGTTATGCATTTTAATATAATGTTTTAAGTACTTTTACAATAGAAGTTTTTAAAATAGAAGCATGTTGCACTTTTAAGTATTTTATTTTTTGTTAATTGGTAAATTGGATGATGTCACAATTGTAACAGAGTATTTAAGGGGGGAAAATATTGGGAGAAATAGATTCTGATGAAGTCCCTTGGCATAGGGAAGAAAGCGCTCAATCCTATAGTGTGTGTTGAAATTGTTCAATAAAGAAGACTGTGAGAGAATTCAGCCGTAGCAGTGTATTTTTGTGGTTGGTTTGTGGATTTTTAAGTACTGTTTGGCTCATTTTGGTGTTTATAAATAACTATAAGGCTACCAGCTAAGTGACATATGAAATTAAGAAGCCCAGAAGTTTTATTAGATCTTTACTGACACCTGGTAAGAACAAAGCTGTAGTTTGCTAATCTTCTGCGGGCTTGTGGTATAGAAAACTAGTGATAGAGTGAATAGGCTTGAAGGGAATAGGAGAGACAAAAAATATAAGGATTCTTAGGTTACAAATGATGGTCTATTAACAAGGAAGGTAGTACATATTGTAGTGTTAACTTTGCTAATGTTCTTTTGTAAGTTAGGTCTCCTTTTACTGAGTTTCAGGAAGTTAACAAGGGTCCTTATAAATATGTATAAGCCCTACACCAGTAAGTTTCTATTTGAAAGTCTTAGCTTAAACAAATTTCGAGATCTAAAGAATTCAGTCTGACTGAGACACTCAAGAAAAAAAAAGATGAGTACATGGTTTTCAGAAGCTATATTTTATACTATGGAATTCATTGGCAGAACAAGTAATAACCTGTAAGGACATATGAGTAGTTACTTTCAAAAGTAACTGGGATAATTACTATAATGACAGATGATACTGAACTGCCTAGTCAAACTTTTGGACCTTGCCTGTGCCTGTACTTTGATTTATGTTACTAGAAAGTCCAATTCAAAGCACTTTCTTTTCTCTTGTCAAGCAACTCACAATAGCCACTCCCCTCATGGACCCTATCATTATGCTCAGGTCAAGGTTGACAGTATTACTGGAAATGACATAAAACTCAGCAGCAGTTTATTTTCTGATGATTGTCTTTAAGACTATAAGAACATTTCTCACAAGAAAATAATAGATATTAGACCATCTGAAGTGTATCAAAATAACACCAGTAGTTGGAAGTGTACTTGATTAGATTGGAGGTGAGAAACTGGAGACAGGCTGACTAGGCAGGCTCTGGGCATAAAGGTAGAAGTGACGGGATTTGACAGAAAATGTTTTGCAAGGATGGGTGGTATGCAGCCTATTGTATATGATTACTGCTATGGTTTTGTTAGCACACCTGGCATAAGAACACATGCCCTGCCTTACCCAGAGTACGTTACAGGTACTATGGTGCAGTTCTTCCCTTGCACTCACACACACACACACACACATATATATATACCGGTCTTGCATGTAACAGATTTTTTTTCTGAAACTTTCTACTGACATCCCGATTGTGGTTACATGTATTTTATGCAATTGTTAGTCATGTAAACCCAATAGGCACAAGCCTCTCCTCAGGCAGTGGTGTCTGGTTAAGTAATTTTCTCAGAGTCTCACCATAAGCAAATAGAGGGCAAAGGAACCTAACCCTGGAAGTTCATTAGCAACGTATGGTCTTAGTCTTCTGCATTAAAAACTGTCATGTGTGACCAGCTACTTTTTTATACATATTGTCTTCTTCTTGTCTTTCTTATTAACTCTAACTTAAAAGCTCAGCATTTGATTAATATTCCTCTTAAGTTAGTGATTCTAAATGTATTATATAAACAAGATGGCAAATAACTTGTTGGACAGTTGCTTCCATTATTTTGTCAATTATCCTTTGTTAACTGGGTTAGCCCCACTAGGCTAGTGGCCTCTATTCAGGGGACACCTAAGGGGGTATTTATAGTACTAGGGGAAATTTGGCCAGGGCATCAAGGAACTTCCTCTACCCTTTTCAATAGGTGCCATAGGATATTTTATATCCATCTGAGTTACCAGCTACTCAAGAAGATGGGACCTCTGTTTAATATCTCATCTGAAAGTCAACATGCTTAGGAGTGCAGTATCCCTCCCCTATGCTGTACTGTAGTGTCAGCAATCCATCTACCTAGTGTTGGACTAGAACCCACAATTATCTGCACCAAAGGCAATTGTGCCACCTATTGCACTACTTGCACTGCAGTGTATTTTTTAAACTTACTATGTTTATAAGCAGTTATATGCATTCTGTTGTGGTGTGTTTTTTAAATAAATTATTATACAGTGTATCCTACAACTTACAACAGCTTTTCTTAGAATAAAAAAAAAACTTTTCATCTGAGGCAGCTTTTGATCAGATGGGCTCCACCACTACTTTAGCAAAGCCTCCAACTTTTTCTCTCCTTTTTACAGTCTAACATTATCAGTTTTTTCTTTGTCACTAAACACCTTTCTTGAGTCATTAAAAAGCCACATTCATTCTTCCTGTGAAACTAATCAGCTATATTATAAATTATAATGCCATTTCTGCATTACTTTCACATGTGTTTGAGCTTTTGAAAGAACATTATTTTTTAAACTCTTCAGTTTTATTGCTGTGTGTTCATTTAATCTGCTTTTATTTTTAGGATTAATGTGAATGAAAAGCATCCACTTATTTCAGGTCTCACCTGATTACCCAATAAATAGAAGGTAAATAAGATGGATAAATATGGCCAGAACACCAGATTACGAGAGCATCTATGTATTACTCTGGGCTGTGTTAATATCACTAGAGCAACACCCCAAGGTCATAAGCATTAGTTTAACCTTTGTACTAGTAGCATGGAAGTAATTTCATTATAAAATGCACGATGGGGGAAGGGCTGCATAAGTAGCAATCGTGTAAAATGTTGTCACCTCTTGAAAAGTAATCAATATATATACATTTTATTATTTTTTATCAGGAGTACTGATTTTGATTGCCTGTCTTTTTTAACACTTTATATATCAGTAATCTTTGTGGATAAGAATTGCTGAAAAGGTCTGCTTTTAAAACATCTACAGATCACAACACATACTCTGCTGCTTATGTGTCATTTGGTAATTGTGAGATTATGCATCCTTAAAAGGGAAAACACATTTTAGTTGCATGTTCCTAAATCAGAAGCAAACATATTGTGTTAGTTACTGGTGGCAGTTTCATTTCTGCCTTAGAGTTTTCCTTTTATATGTGATAACTATTTTCATAGCCTTAGACTGTGCTAAGAATAAGGTTAAATAAAATGGAAAAGTCAGGTGTCCCACCTTGCCACTGTTGCTCTTCAGTCATTGTATTTGTCATGTCCATTGTGGTTCCGTGGTACCATGTATCAGATGGCAGGACAGAAATAAAGTGTATAGCTACATTAAGACAGGCAGCAGTTCAGAGGAGCGCAGTAAAAACTGTGCAAGTTAGCAGTTAAAGCTTCGTGGAGAATCTATAAAAGCTAAGACTGTATGATCATGAAGAAAGGAGAGGAAGAAGGATGTTACTGATTGTAAATACCTCAAAGACAGTCCAAGTGGGTTCAGCACACCAGAAAAACTTTAATACTGTTAATACATGTTGAAATGCCATAATAGGTAGTATCTTGTAGAAAATAAAAGGGTATGCTAAGCTTTTTTTTGGCTTGCCCACATTTGTTTGCGTGCAAACAAAGCAGAGTTAAACCAGTTGAGTTCAGCTTGCAGATGTTGAACTCCATTATCAATATTTTGCTTAGGAAATCACTGTTTCTGTGGTTTCTAAGTGTGCATCAATAGTGACTCATTAGTTTTCACAAAGTTCCCTTTACTTCATGTTAATGTGAATGCAGAGTTGGTATATATATTTAGGGGGTACACAGGTCTTGCACCTTCTTGCAAAAAATGCTTATATTTATTTTTTTTCCACTGGACTGAATTCCTAACCACTTGTGCTTAACAAGATTTTTGGATGATTGGAACAGCTTTCTGTATGAAGCAGCTTTGTCAAAAGCAGTGACAGAATTCAAGACCTGCTTTAGACAGACATGAGGGAATTCTTGTAAGAGATGGAAGAAAAGCTCTTGGTTGTATATGATGTGCAGCTTCTCGGACAGTCAGTGCAGTGAACAGGGTAACAGGACCAAGTTCTGCTTACCTGCTATTAAAAATTAGTTTTTATGCACCTTCTCAAGAAGGTTAAGACACATGGATAAAAAACAGTAAGCACAACAACTTTGGTAAATAATCCCATCAACATTTAGAATAGGTTGTTGTTTAATCATTGTCCTTATAAGCTTCTAACTGTTGCACTGAAATGGGTGAAGAGTGATGGTGCTGGAAATTCTCCACACTACTCACTAATGTTCATTGCAGTGATGGCCCCTATTGAGAATTAATTGTGGTTTATACATTTTGCCAGCACGTTAACTTTGGATGAAAGTTGCCTTGGCCACAATTCCTGTAGGCAGTGCCAGGTTTTCAGAAGTTTTAGTTCTGGTCCCCACAGAGATTGCTACAATAAAGGCCATTAGAAAATGAATTGTGGAACAAATGAATAAAGCACCATGTAACAGATTAATTTAGAAATATGACAGTATGAATAACTATAGGGCGGCCACGGTGGTGCAGCGGTTAGCGTTGCTGCCTCACAGCAAGAGGTTCTCCGGTTCGATTCTCGGCTGGGGTGCCTTCTGTGTGGAGTCTGCATGTCCTCCCTGTGGTCGCATGGGTTTCCTCCGGGTGCTCCGGTTTCCTCCCACATCCCAAAAGACATGCTAAAGGTGGATTGGACACTCTAAATTGGCCCTAGGTGTGAGTGTGTGCCTTCTGTGGAAGGTTGGGTGATGGGCTGGCACCTCGACACTGTAAAACTCCACTGCCAGTCATGAGCGGACAGGTGATATGCTGTGGCAACCCCTAACAGGGAAGAAGCTGAAAGAAGAAGAAGACTGTATAAATAACTATAAGAAAGTGTAAATATCTTCAAAAGAAAGGATTTGTTAGTAAGTTATTTGAGAACCATTCCATTTGATTTTATTTTTATACATGTTACATGCTAAGGTTTTCAGCATTAATTCAGTTGTTACTTTGAAATCTGATGATGCTAGAAATTGCTGCCACACATATTTATTTTGCTAAGAAGCAATAATGTTGAGCTGGCAAACTGCACATCGGATGTAGCAAGGAATGGATCTACTTCTCAGGCACAAAAGCATCTGCTTCCCTACACTTAACACGTTGAGCATATTTCTGACTGTAGATTTTATTTCGCTGGTGTTTAAGACTGATAATAGATTTCAACCATAATTATTATCTTTTAAGCATCTTCATTTGTAGATCTCCTTATTATAAATTAGCTGTATTGTGTAGAACTTTTGGTACAAAATAGCATAAACTCTTTCATTCTTTATTTATTTAGTTTTCTATTACTGAATTACAATATGTTTCCTACCTTTAGCTATCCTCTGATAAACTAGCATGTGTTTACTATCATTAGCTACCCTCTAAACACCCTTTTTTATTCTGTAACAGAAGTTTTATTGTTGGGAGTCCTCATTGTTTGTACAGTCCCACAAACCGTTTGTTTTATATTGTACATTCTCTTTTGTTGTTGGTTCACTGAATTTACTGTATTGTGTTGCATGTTCTGCTATGCCTGTCCAATTGGTTTGTGTTGCAGCTGAAATGGATCAAGCCACAACCAATTAACAAATAAGGAAACCAAAAACAAACCCATTTTCTTTTTGATTTAATAAATGTTAGTATGAAGCCTTCATTTTGTTGCTACTTTAAAAATAATTTCTACCTGTTCTTAAATGATAACATGTAATACATCTATATTGTATGTGCTTGTATGATGACGTTTTCTTCAAGTTCTGTCTGTATCTTTATTTTTTCCTCAAGCTATGGTCCTCTGGCTATTCACTGATCTTATCCAGTTCATTTTATAAGAGTAGAGACTGTTCACAAGTAAGTGACTGTTATTTTTGTATGATCTACATATATGATCTACATATTTTAAATATACAACTGAATTGCTTATGAATATAAGTTGAAAATAGCAAAACAATTCAGTACTGACACCCAGAGAGCTCCTCTGTTCATTATTTTTGTGGGGAGTTATTGCTGCTTAATTTAATTCTCTTAAGTCCTTCCCCTAAGTCCATTTTTTTATCCAAAGTATTATTTAGTTTTATATCAATTACCATATTAGCTACAACTGAGTACTCAGACATTTTGCTGCAATTCTAGTCAACTGCATTGGCATAGACAGATAAAGCCTTTACTGACACAGGTAACCTGAGTTTGATTTTCAGCTTGGCACCTGCTAAACATGGGTTGAGGGAAGTGGGGGGGGGATTTGTGCTTGGATTACATGACTGAATTCCCATTGAAGTCCAGGGACTGTACAGAGGTAGCTGTCTACAAGGAAGTGTGAAGTTTATGGACATGAACAGCCAAATGTACATTAAATTCTTGGATGTTTTTGAGTATGCTCTTCGATGGTTAGGGCTTGAGTCGCCACCTACTTTCCTGTCGACCACCAGCCACAGTGTAATGACCACTCCCAAACCACTCCATTGCCCAGCCACCAAGGCAACAGTTTAGCCCCAAACTCATATTTGGAGGATAGAAGTTGGACTTGTCCCCAGTAGGGGACATTTTACAACCTCTGCTGTTCTGCTTGAGTCTGGGTTCTCACCTAATGAGAGACAGAGATGGGACACGTTTCATTTGGTGATGGACAGCAGGTGTAGGCTGAATCTATGGACTAGAAGCATACTGATGTCAGTGGTGCAGAAGTATGTAGCACTAACAGCTAGGAGGCAGGAAAGAGCAGTAAAAATGCTTTGCTATAACCCAAGTAGACAGTGTATACATGTATGGCTTTAATCTGGTACCTTACAACATTACCTATCAATAAGGAGTGATTAATGAAACCCTTACATTTCTTGTTTAAATTTTTTATATTCTTGAAATCTTTTTGCTACAGTGCTGTCAGGCCATGATATTTTACCATGTGAGTTTTTTAGTTTCTTCAGCTGGCAGGACCTATTGGAGGTATAGGCTCCTTTCAGCTTGTAGCATATCTTTGGTCTTTGCATGTACAACCATGCTTTTATCTCTGCAAAAAAATAAGTAAGTAAATAAATAAATAAGTAATCTGTAAAAGCTGCAGTTAAGTGGTGCAGCGGTTAGTATTGTTGCCTTACAGCAAGAGGTTCTCCAGTTCCATTCTCAGCTGGGGTGCCTTTTGTGTGGAATCTGCATGTCCTCCCTGCATTTGCATGGGTTTTGTCTGGGTGCACTGGTTTCCTCCCTCATTCCAAAGACGTGAATCCGGAGTATTCCTTCCCAGGGTTCCGCTGAAAATAGGCTTTGTCTCAGTCAGACTTTCCTGCTAAACAAATGTTAAATAAATAAATAAATTGTTAATTGTCATTAACACTAATATCTTAAAAAATGCCTATCTTTTCCTGTTTATGAAGTAAGGTTACATTAATAAGTTTCCATAGCTGAGGAAATTGGCCATTTTCTGTAGACAGATAGAATGTGTACTTCTAAAATATGGCAAGATAGCCCTTGCACAGAAGTGAGAGTAGAGTCTATCTGGACTAGCATTGCCATAAAAATGGGCCTTCTTTACAAGAATATTCACAGTTTTAGGGAGATTTTCTGTAAGCTGAAACATGGAATGAAATGTGCAAATAAGGGGACGATGACTGCTTATAAGAATATAAGAGAGAGAGAGAAAATATTCACATTTTGTTGAGCAATATGCTTCGTTATTTCATTCCTGACAGAATCACAGCAAAGTACACATTGATTGTCATAGATCTTTTATAAGTGTTTCTGACAGTCAAAGTTGTTCATTTGTAGGATCGTAGAACTCTAGAAATGTGGTGCCCATTTACTGCAGACATAGCCGGCATCGGTTACTTTGATTGTACGCCTGCAGTCATTTCTAAATTTATGAAATTTTCTCATCTGAACAGGAAGTTAGTCTGTCTGTTTGTTCTTCCACTATTTTTGTCTTGTAAGGCTATCTGTGTGTGTGTATGTGTATATATATATATATATATATATATATATATATATATATGTGTATATATATATATATATATATATATATATATATATATATATATATATATACATATACACCAATATGTGTCATTTGTTTTAAAAGACAGAATATCTGATCGAACTGAAGTGGTTGAACCACACTTCATATAATCCAGCATAACTCGAAAAAAAAATTATAGGAACCAATCCTCCACCCCCTTAATTTTTATGCAGTTACTCCAGTGAAGCATTACAGTGGAATAAAGGGGGGAAAAATACTGAATGTGTACAACCAGCTCACAAAATCCAGCACATTGAGATAAAGCAAACTGCACTATTACTTACAAATCTTTAAGAAAACTCATACAGTGATAAAAAGTCATAAACTTTCATTATTATCAGAGTTATAAACCAGAAAAAATTACTGAAGAATATCATTAGATAAGATGTGATTCGATCACCTTTTTGATCACTTGTTATTAGATAAAGTGATAGTTAGACCACTTAGAAAAAAAAAACATATGTATGCATGTAATATGTACACATATATGAGCCTTTACAAAAAAAAAATGTTGTTGTTGAAACAAGGGGAGATGTCCTTCTTTATTCATCATCATCATCTTCTTTCGGCTGTTCCCATTAGGGGTCACCACAGCCGATCATCTATTTCCATTTCTTCCTGTCCTCTGCAGCTTACTCTGTCACACCAACCACCTGCATGTCCTCTCTCACCACATCCATAAACCTTATCTTAGACCTTCCTCTTTTCCTGTTACCTGGTAGCTTCATCCTTTGCATCTTTTTCCCAATTTACTCAGCATCCCTCCTCAGCACATGTCCAAACCAACATAATCTTGCCTCTCTGGCTTTGTCTCCAAACCTTCCAACCTGGGCTGTCCCTCTAATATACTTATTCCTAATCCTGTCCACCCTCGTCACACCCAATGCAAATCTTAACATCTTTAACTCTGCCACATCCAGCTCTAACTCCTGCCTTTTTGTCAGTGCCACTGTCTCCAACCCATATAACACAGCTGGTCTCACTACCCTCTTGTAGACCTTCCCTTTCACTCTTACTGGTACTCGTCTTTCATAAATCACTCCTGACACTCTTCTCCACCCACTCCATCCTGCCTGTACTCTCTTCTTCACCTTTCTTCTACACTCACCATTACTCTGAACTATTGATCCCAAGTATTTAAACTTATCCATCTTCGCCACCACTACTCCTTGCATCCTCACCATTCCTCTATCCTCCCTCTCATTCACACACATATATTCTGCCTTAGTCCTGCTGACCTTCATTCCTCTTCTCTCTAGAGCAGATGTCCTGCTTTATTGCTGGTATGAAAAGGATATGACGGGGAGAGGTAGCAAGATGCCAAAGTGTGCTAAAAAAAACAGAGTATGCTTACTTTATTATTTATCAATAGAATAGAGGGGCATGACAAAAAAATGTTTAAGTAGCATTTGTAATTACTGATATACAAGAAAAAGGGGCAGACAGAGAATGGCTTGGAAGAAAAATGAGGCATTAACCTTTTCAGAGAGAAGGCTAATGATGCATAACACCATGTAATTGATTAATCCATGGAACTAGGAAGTGCTGGAAAATCCAAAAATTCATAGAGCAGGAATATGTCGGTTCTGCTGATATGCAGGGATGTACTGTGATATTCCTGAGATTCAGAAATGTTCCATTTATGACTGTGGCCAACCCTAGTCTGTTTACTGTACATACATGATAAGCCCCAATGTTCCTTAAGAATGTATAAGGCCAGCAAGTGTGTGCAACAAGCAGCACAGGAACAATTCTCATCGTGGCTATAGCTTGGACCTGCAGGACACTTGTGTAGAATCATGCTGTAACCACAGGGAAGTATAAGCACAAGAGTGCTTATCTGTTGAGCAGGAGTACTGAGGGTATTCTGTGTGAATCCACTCATACAGCTATAGCAAGAGAAAGAAGGTTTGTCGCCATCCTGCAAAGTCATGAGACTTGTGTGTTGATCTATCTTCTAACTCGGGGACAGATACATACAGAGAAGATACTTAATGATGGTAACAAAGGAAGTATGATTAAGGTAGGAGGATAGGCAAGGTAGTAGGGCCACAGAAAGAAATGTATAACATGGACAAGCCTGCAAAGGCTGGTGGCAACACTATCGTGGATGTAGATGACAGTGGAAAAGGTTGTGGGAAACACATAGATGCTGATATCGAGTAAGTGAAGATAAAAAAATGCAAAAAAAAAAACATGCTGGTTGTGGTACAGAAAAGTAACAAGATATATTGACCTAAAGCAGTTAATACATTAACAGAGTCTGACCACTGTACCTGTACGATAATGTAACTGTCACAAAATAAGCACCCTTCTGTAACAGTGATGTGCCTTTATAAAATCTTGAGGGGGCTTGATTTCTTAGTTCTCTTCACTTAAACCAGAGAAAACCATTCACTGACAGCCTAAAATATGGAAGTGGTTATAGTAAAGGTGTCAGGTCTATCTGCTTAGACTGCAGAAAGCACTTCATTTACAAGCTGAGCTATAGAAGCATTCACATTAAAGATATCAGCTTTAACCAAAAATGCTACATGCAAAATACAGTGCAACAACACTCATCTCATTTGTGCACAGAGTGCTAGCTGAGCCCATTATACAAAGTGCATTGTGGTTGTGTTTAATCATTGCAATATAATTTATTTATTTATTTATTTGTTTGTTTATTTATTTATTTACATTTGTTGACCGGGAATGTCCGACTGGACGTAGGTCATTTTCAGCGGAGGCCCGGGGAGAAAAGCTCCACAGTTAAAATAAACAGACAGTAGTTAACATTGGATTACATAGCGATTAACAATTTGATTAACATAGCAATTAATTACAAACATATTTACAGATGAAGAACATAGTACATCAGTAGTCAACTAGAATCTTTATCTACGAAGTACATAACAGACATTAACAAATGTTACAGTAAAAAGTTCCTGCTGTATAATAAGTACTAGGCTTATGAGCATCTGAGCTTGCTATAATCAAGGTAGTTAGTGGGGTGGAAAGAAAGGTAGTGGTTGGATGGGGTGGGTGATGTTAGAGTGGGAGTTGCAAGGGCATAGCCAGCATATTTTTAGGTGTGTTTTTAATAAAGTTTTGAAGTGGGTGCATGATGGTACAGAGGCAATTGTGGGTGGGAGGGAGTTCCATAATTTGGCTATGGCACAAGAGAATAGTGCTTCACCAGCAGAGTAATGAACACTGCTAGCCTCCATCAGTTGTACAGAGGCATCACCATTGCTCTTTGCAATGTGTTGTGCATAGTTCTGTCATAAGTAAGCGAGTTTGAAGCCTTACCTGGGCATGTATGAGATGTATCTGTTTTATGACCAGATTAAAGGTTAGGAATGGGAGTATAGGAAAGATGAAAAGGGAAAGCTACTGAGAAATGAGCAAAGGAGAGGTAGGGTAGGTGGGATACATTGGGTTTTTTTTTTTGTTTTTTGTGGGACAGGCACCCATTTTCAGGCCATAAAGAGAAGGAAAGTTGAGGAAGGAAGGAAGGGCATTAAGGGGAAGGTAAAAGAGCAGGAGAAGTCAGACACAACAGACAGGGTGTGTAGTAATGCAAGGGAAAACTATTACAAAAGAGACAAAAGTTAAACCGAGGGAGGACAATAGTGAGGTGGGTTCATACCTCTCAAATGTCCAGATTTTTGCAGAATTTCCAGATTTTTTCTCATATATTTTTGTCCATTCCTCATAAAAATTGTGTTTTTTCTGGCAAATCACTGAGGACTGAAGTCATTAAATAATGATAGGCATTTGAGTTTCAGGCTTCTTATCCATCAGGAAAACAAATGTTAATTGAAAACCTGTTATTCTAGCAACTTTCTAAGTTTATAAGAGTGATATTTAAAATGTCTCCCTTATTCTGGGCCTTCATAATGCATTATTTTGGCTCTGTCAAGATTTCTAGTGCTAAGAGGTTTTGCAGTATGGGGGGCTTGAACAACCAACACTAGTAGGCATGGAGACAAAATGGAGGGAAGCACCTGGTTCATAGATAGGACTGGGTATTTGCAGTTGCAGCTTCTGCTGGCTAAGACCCAGAGGGATACTAGTTGCCACCCTGAGTACTGTCACCACTGGGCCCTAACTGAGATGATGGAAACTGTGCTTGACATGAATGCAACTCAATGAGTCACAAGGGAAGGTTCATCATATGGCCAATTTAGGCATCCATCCTCCATTCTATAATGTTCCCCACAATGTCTGCCAGCTGACAATGGTGTTACCTTTGCTGGGAAGTATAACTGTGTCAGGTCTACCTGAAGTGGGCAGTAATTGTGGAGGTGAGTGTGCTCAGGCTGGAGCCCAGATGTGTTGGGTGCTTCTGGTGGTCACGGTGCTGCTGCTGCTGCCACCTGAGAGGGGCCGCAGGCCTCACTAATGAAATGGGTCATTGTGCTGCTGAATGTAGTAGTAAAATAAATGAAGAGCAACAAGATAATAAACAATATAAATGTATGTAAGAGAAAGGAAAGCAAAAGTGGGGGAGTGGATACAAATGTGATGAGAAGCTGAAGCTCATATATATCTGTTGAGTATGATGCACTTACACACAGTGTACTTGATGGAGAAGCACTATTCAGTTTAACATGGTTAATGGTATACACAGCTGAGAGAGGGATCTGAACATGAGCCACCATCATCTGCATTCTAACAGATACAGTTAACAGAAAGCACAGAGCCTCATCGTAAAATAACTGGGGGAGGGGGTGAACCCTCTGGCATCCTCACAATGTGGGACTACAGCCTTAACTTCCTGATCCACTTGTTCGCATATATGTAAAATGCATTCACAAACACACTGTTAATCTTAAATAGTCATACTGCTACCTTTGAGTTATGGCAGTATTGAAAGAAGTGTCACGTGTGTGTGAAAGGTATACATTTTGGGAACTAATCCCTAATTTTTAATATTAAAAGCAAGACAGTCCAAAGCAAGTGCACTCTGGTGCTCTCTTAGGCACTCTGCAGCTGCCTACTCCTTTCCATATCTTCAGGAGCTGTAGACATAAACACTGTTTAATATATGTGGATGGCTTGTGTGATAATTTAAATGTGTAGCTAAGATAAGGTCAACTTACTGTACATAGATGATGCCCACTGCTTAACTTCATCATGCCATCAGTGTAGAAGATACCCAGGCTACCCATACATCACTGAGAGGATAGGTTAATGGGATCACTATTGATCACAGAAATGTACTCCCCTACCCCATATACAGATATCAGAACCTGCTTCTAGCAGTGATGGAGTCATGGGCAGAGATGTCTACACTGGGGGGGTGGGGGTGATAATGGTGCTTGCTGCAGAGAGGGTTACTGCTCAGCTTCTGAGATTGGTGTGTAACTCACCACAACCTAGAGTATGAAGGGCATTGTGGAGGTAGAGGCTAGTACCACCACAGCCATGGTAGACATAGTGAGGGTGATGCACAGTGTCCGTGATCTTCTATGGGAGTGCATGTCCCATATGTGAGATTCCTTGGATAGACTGACTCACACACTGGAATGTGCAATGTCTTCTCTGGCTTTCTTGCCAGAGTTGGGGGTCCGTCTATGGAGCCAGGCATTTGCTACATCTACAGATGTTGATCAATATGGCCATGGACCACTGAGGTCCTGCTTCCGCAGTGCTAAAATTTCCACAACAACATGTGTTGTGGATGTGTCTATTCCCAGAAGAGGCCATTCCCACAGTCATGGCCATGATCTTGGTGATGCATTTCATGGCGGATGTCACTCAGGATCACGCAGCATACCAGTATCTGGCTTGGATCATGGTACATCCTGTTCTTCTCCTGGTACAGCCAACTCTCATGAGCTGGGGCATGCACTAGATGCTGAACCTTGTTCTATGCAAGCCTTGGGTCTGTTGAGTAGACCAAGCTGCAGTGTTGTAACTGCTGCTGAGGTTGTTCCTGTAGACACACTGTCACACCGTTACAACCCCCAGTATATTACACACCTCCACTAACATCAGCTCTTCTTGTATGTGATCAGACATTGTTGTTGGCATGATCTGTTTCATTTTCTGGATTTCTTATGGGTATCATGAGCCAGGGTTCCAGAACATAACTGGCATCTCCCCTAAAAATGCCCTGGTGGGAAGCCACCTCTCCCAAACTGTTAGTATGAGGGTTATCACGTTTGCCTAACAAGCAAAAGGTTCCCAGTTCAAAACCAGACAGAAACAGTTTTCAACCATTTCTTACTTGTGGTCAGGTTTGAATGACGTGTGTCATATGTGGGATTCATGATAACTGCCTGGTTAGCATGCACACAAATTGTAGATAATAACCTGTGCAATACAGAACACCTGGCAGTTGATGGCATGATGCCCTTTGCAGTTCATTTACCTTCTTCCTCATTCACCAGAGGTTGTCTCTCTTATCTGCAGTACATAGGAACCACATATGCTCCCCCATATGCTGAGACATGGCATCAGGAAACTGATGGATCATTCTCAAGGCAGATTCCTGAGATACTCCCACTTTGTCCCAGTAGCTCACTGTAGCTAATATACGTAAAGCCACACATACCTTAATATCCACTTGTATATGTGCTCCACAACTCTAAAGGGGTTGCAGACGATGTTTACACATGTCCACATTTTCTTTAATGATGACCCTATCAATACAGTACTGGTCCACAGTGTTGGTATTGTGGAGTCCAAGAAAGGTTAAGCATCATGGTCTGATAATCCTGTGCCTCCTAGTGTGACTTTGTACACCGTCTGGCATAGCAGCAGCTATAAGAGTCTCTTGCAGCTACACATTTACTAAATCTGCAGCAACCTGTTAACATTGTTTAATGATTCACTCAGTCAGAACATAAGCATTCAGCCAGGTTCAAATGTACATCAGGTGTCACTCCACTGCATGAAATTTAAACTTTTCTGAATTGTTTTGTCATTTTGTTTTGTCTCATTAGCATACACGGAGGTGGTCATTTAAAAAAGTGTAGCTCATTATCATGTCATATGGCCATTAGCATATGTCCCACGTCAGGCAGTGCTGCTTGGCATGGACACATCTTGCAGGTTATTTCTCTGAATTGTATACATCTTGTACATGGCCACTCAACATGCAAATTTGCTTACGATAACGTGACAAAAGTTTTCTGAATCTAGCCCATTTGCAAACAAGACACTATAGATTATTTTACATGTAATGTATTCTTAATGACCAATTAATATTTTCTTTGGCAGACTGTTTCATTTTATTCATTGCAGAGTGGTAAGAAGTGTCAGCACTAAGCAATCCTGCATATTCTGTGCAATCCTATGCTACTACATTTACTGACTGTAGTCTTTCTAACTCTTAACAATTTTATTTTATTTATTTATTTATTGATTTGTTAAACAGGAGGGTGAGCTAGTCTTCTGACCCTTTTCAGTCACGACTGTCCCTTGCTCATTGAACAAGAGCATTATTTCAGTTGTACATTGAACACTGTAGTAAAGGCAGACAATAAATAAGCAAAGCAATTGTTAGAGCAAGTAAGAATGTCCTAGTGAGTACAATGGCATCTCCTAAGACAAATTATGTATCCTACATAAATGATTTATTTAGTTAGCACTAGATTATTGCTTAAATAATTCAGTAAGTACAGTGTATAGTTAGGTGAGTACAATGGTTTAATACACTATATAAAATAGAAAGGGCATTGCCCAGCAAGGTAAAAACTCCCTCATCAATGTGAACAAGCAACTCAGGGAACTAATCAAATCCACCAAAGCCAAATTTGAGACAAAAGTAGCCTGCCAGGTGAAAGACAACCTTAAGACTTTCTTCAGTTATGTCTGCATTCCTTAAACCTACACCCAGCAATCTCCTGCTGACCGATAAATTTAGCACCAATTTTACCCCCTATACCCCCACAGAAATCCCCATCACCACCATTTATCCACCAGCTGTTACTAGGGAGCTAGTTCTCCGTGTGCTGTCTAAGGCAAAGAGCACTGCTTCAAAGATCCCTGATAAAATCCCAGAATGTCTTCTGAATAGCATGGAGCATGACCTGCCGGGCCCTTCTAGAATCTCTTTTTAACCGTAGCCTGTAGACAGACTTTGTTCCAAATGAATGGATGACTGCAGTAGTTATTCCTTTACACAAAGGGAGGCCTTCCATGAACCCAGGGAACTACAGACCCAAATGTCTGACTAGCCTTATATGTAAGGTCATAGAAAGAATTATCATGAATCTGATAAGTAATGACATAGGAAAAATAGTCACCATACACTGCGGTGGTGGTGCTGCAGTAGCGTTGTCGCCTCACAGTAAGACATTGTCCTGTTCGATTCTCAGCTAGAGCATCTTCTGTGTGGAGACATGCATGAATGGGCATACCTTCATTGAAGGTTGTGCATCAGGGCCGGCAACTCGGCATGTAAAAATCTACTGCCAATCATTAGCGGACCGGAGTTTCGCTGTGACGACCCCTAACCGGGAAAAGCCAAAAGACACAACACCAACAACAACGACAACACTGCCCAGTTTGGTTTTGTCAAATGCAGGAAATACCTACTTACCCTGGTGAACGTCTTCAAGAAGGTCACTAAAGCTGTCGATGAGGGTAAAACATTGTACACTGCTTATCTTGACCTGGCCAAGGCGTTCAATATAATACATCAATTGTGCATTGTAAATAAACTTACAACATTAGGCAAGAAGTTAGGATAGGAGAATCCACCTCCACAAAGAGGCCAGTCACTAGTGCAGTTCCACAGGGATTATTGCTGGAGTCTCTCCTTTTTAGCATCTACTTCTCTGAAGTCAAAGCAGATGTCAAAGGCCTCTGACTGACAAAGTTTGCAGATGACTGGCCTGACTCAGACAAACAACTGATGCCAGAGCCATGACCTAAAACTCAGTTTGAAAAAAAATGCATTATAGTACCAGTTGGAGAAACAGCCACCCCGAAATGACCACACTGATAACAGACCCCAAAAAGGGGTCCTATTGGTCATGGATGTGGGAATAGATGCTGACAGTAAACTGAACTTTGACCACCATGTGTCTACAGGGGTGAGAAAATAATTCTATACTGCACAGCTTAAAAGTAAGGCCATGGCAGCCAGATCCAAGGTGGTCACTGTTCTGCTGTACTCAGCTCTAATCAGACCAGTCACTGAGTGCAATGCACCTTCAGCATGCATTTGAGCAGGCACTTGCAACAGTCTGAGAGAACAAAGAGGTTTCTCACAAAAAGAATACAGGGAGTAAACAAGTCATATGTGGACCATCTCAAAGTACTATTCCTGCACTCTTTTTTCCCTATAGTCTGTTGTGCTGCAATCTATGCCTAGCCTACAAGGCATAATATGATCCTATACTGATGGATTTGTCCATATCTGCTAAGCAAATATCATCAGCAAAATCTGTTCTAAGGACCTAAACCTCATCTAAGAAATAAACAATACATGTTGGATGAATAGGTATGTGTCTCAGATTACCCCTTCTCTGGAACAGACATCCATGTGAAGCAATACTCATTCTTAACCCTGTTCAACTGCAACTTGGACCAGCAGATGGAAAATCATAAAATTACCACTGGTTTGGCACCTATGTCTCTAATGGGCAGGAGCAGCCTGTGAAGTTTTGAAGTGTACATGCCTAAAATTCCCTGGGGGGGGGGGGGTTGAAGCAAATCGGCAATATAGGTTCATATGTAAATACTAGGCTGTCAGTCTGGGGGTAATGCTAAATAACAGGAAATTAACTATCATTACGAAATCTCTGACATGGGGTGATAGAGGAGGTAATGCTACATAATAGGAAATATTAACCAACAATGTCAAAGCAGTGACATTTGGTTGATTTTTAATGTGTCTTGTAAAGAATTTCTGATGTGTGATAGTTACAATGTGTATCTGATCTGCTGAGGTATTTTGTTCCAGCATTCAGGTCCGTTTTTTGAGTATGACCTCTGAGTATATGCTAAAGTATAGGGCAGTGGAATGTGGAGAGCAGTGTCTGTGTTTCTGTAGGAGTAAGAGCTACTTCTGATTTGGAACCACGGTCTAAGAGTAGATCAGCAACAATGCTTTGTACAACAAGGGGATTACAATATGCATAAGACTATGTCTATGTAATTTAATAACTTGTTTAGTTACTTATTTATCATTTGATAAATGAATAACTATTTGCATGCATGTTCTATGAAACTATAAAACTAAACATAGCAGAAAAGAAATTAATAAAAAAGCCCAAGTATGGTTGGCGTTATTGTATACAGTTTAATCGGATAAATCTGTACAGAAGGAGTAACCAGCCAACACAAGCATGATATTTTAGAATAAAAGTGAGCACCAGAGTGAATTCTATTACCTCAGTTGGTCAGGCATTCAGGCTTGCCTGTCAGGAGCATAAGTACCACGTATATGCCTGGAATTTGGCTGTATAGCTGAAGACACTGAGCTAGGCAAGTCATCTGGAAAGATCATTTCTGTTTATGATTAGAGATCACCCACCATGCACCACGTTTACATGAATTCCTTTAAAAAAAAAAGTAAAAGGGCGTTATGGAACACATTTTATTCCTGCACAAGTGAAATGGTATTATTGATTCCATACTTACATTAGTAGGTCTGTGCGGTCTGACTGGAAGTACATTTGCTTTTAAACAAATCAAACTTGTCAGGAAACAGTGTGCATGGGCTTTCAGCCCATGACAGTAAGCATTCTTTCTGGCAACAGAATTAAATTACAAAATAATAACATGATGTGGTTTCCATTCACTCCTGTGTTACTTAATATGTTAATTTTCCAGGACACATAGTAGTAGAATTGTTTGATAGCAAAGACAGTAGGCGGGGAATGTGTGTTGCAGTTAGGTTTTCATATTTATGTAATTTTTAAAGAAACTGTTACCATTGTACCCTAGGTCTGTTCAATGTTACATAAAACAGCTTTTATTCATCAAAATGTGTTTCCTAGGTCTCAGAGCAAGTTTGGTACATTTTCTAAGTTTTTATAATGTATTGCTTCAATTTGTATAAACTCTCTGACTTTAAAATAATGGAGAGTACTAGAAATTCAAACCATGAGTATACAAGATGAGCTATCTATGTCCTGAAGTTATGGATGTAATAGGTTCATAGGTTGGTACTAGGCTATCGGCCTAAGGGCCTATACAAGCCTAGCCATAACAATTCCCTGGATATTTCTTCCCACAATATTTACTTCTCTGGACCCCTGTCTAGCAGGGTGACTGACATGATTCCCGGGGTGAATTTCCTGTCTCTCATCCAGTCATCAAGGTTCCTTTTGAAGAGGGCCAAGGAGGCGCTCTGCTTGACATGTATGGGCAGTCTTTTCCAGAGTATGGGGAGTCTCTGGGTCAGGAACCTATCCCTCCAGCATGTTTTGTTCATTGTGATGACAAGGTTTAAATCCCTGGAGTGTGTGGCTCTGAGGGATTGGGATTTCTTTAAGTGGAGCATGTCCAACAGCTCAGGGTTTGACATGGCCTTGTATGTTAAGCAGAGATTGCCTCTGAGTAGACAATATGCCACAGAGTATAGCTGGAGTTTTTTTAGATGGTCAGCATATGGCATCTGCTTTAGGCCTGTGATTCTTTTAGTGAGGTAGTTTTGTGGCCTTTCCAGTTGTTGCAGATGTCTTGTGAGGTACATTCCAAACAGGGCATTATACTCTATAATGGGGTCTAATGAGGGATGAGCACAGTGGGACAATGACCTCCTTTTTTCTGGATGAAAAGCCCTTAGTGATGAGGTGTGCCACATAGAAGGATTTCCTGACTGTTGTGGCGATGTGGTTATCGAAAGTGAGACCACTATCCACCTGTGTCCCTAAGTCTCTCATCACACTTTCGATGTTTAGTGTACTGCCACCTATGTGGTAATTCATGGATACATGTTTTTTTCCAAAGGGGATAACTATACTTTTTTTGACATTAAGCTTGTGCCCATGGCTCTGGCACCATGCATCTGTTTCTTTAAGGCCCTTTTGTAGAATATCCACATAATTTGGGGATTCAATAATGGCTCCCAGTTTGCAGTCATCTGCGAACTTTGTTAACCAGAGTCCCTTAGTGTTGGCCTGTACATTAGAGAAGTAGATGCCAAACAAGAGTGGTCCCAGGACTGAACCCTGAGGTACTCCACTTGTCACTTGTCTGGAGCTGAATTTGGAGTTGGCTACTTTTACAGTCTGGGTTTTGTCAGTAAACCAGTTGGCAACCCATCGAGTGATGTAGGGATTTATGCCCAGCTTAGTAAGTTTATCTATGATTCTAGAGTGGGGGATGGTGTCGAAGGCCTTGGCGAGGTCCAGATAAGCTGTGTAGACTGCCTTACCCGCGTCCACAGCTCTGGAGACTGATTTGAAGAAGTCAGTCAGGTTCAGGAGACAAGATCGGCCCTTCACAAACCCAAACTGGGTGGGGTCCAGCGTTTGAAGGTTGCCAATGTCTTTGTTTATAAGTTCCATGATAATGCATTCCATGCCCTTGCAGATCAGGCTTGTCAGACTGATGGGATGGTAGTTCCCAGAATCCAAGGTGGATCCCCCCTTGTGGAGTGGGATAACTGTAGCTGTGCACCACTCAGTGGGCACAAAGCCTGAGGTGAAGCTATGATTAAACATGACACTTAGGTGAGGTGCCAGTTCATTTTGTAGTTCATGTAGTACACAGCCTGGGATGTCATCTGGTCCCATGGATGCTGTATTCTTAGCTTTGGAGAGTGCGAGTCCTACCTGTGTGGCTGTGATTACCGGAATTTGGCAATCTTTTTGTATTGAGATGGGCCCTTTAGGGGGTGAGAGGGGGGTGAAGTTGGCACTAAATCGATCTGCTAGGATATTGGCAATATCCTTGAGATCAGTATATTTAATGCCATTCTCTTGTAGCTCAGAGCAGATCTGAGCATTGCCATTTAGATTCTTGACATAACTATAGAATGCCTTGTGGTTGTCTTTGGAATCTTTGGCAATTTTATTTTCGTAACTAGCTTTTGAGGATTTTATGAGGGATCTCAGCTTCTTACTGAGGCTGGTGAGGGAGTTTTTTGCATCCTGGGATTTTCCTCTTTTCTGCAACTATTTCCTCCTTCTGTTGTATAGTTTGTTTATAGCAGGAGACCACCAGATTGGCTTCCTTTTTTTTGGAGAAGAGCATCTTGGTTCTGTTTGGGATGGCACGATTCATGCACGAGTGGGTGTGCTCATACAGTGCCTTAGTGTAGGATTCTGCAGTTGAATTTTCAGATCCCGTCTGCATGGGTGTCATGAAGTTTGTCACTTCTGACTTCAGTAGCATGAAGTTGGCTTTGGAGAAGTTTTTTAAGGAGGTTTCCTTACTGGGGGGTGGGGGTGGGATGTGGATGTCAAGGGTGATTTGCTTATGGTCAGACCTGACCAATGAGTGGGTAACCACTGGTGTGGAGCATCTATCTCCCATGTTGGTAATGACCAGGTCTAGGATATTGGAGCTCCTGGTGGGACAATGGATTAGTTGATCCAGGGCGTAGGAATTTATGAATTCCAAGAACCGTTGGGAAAAGGAATTGGTACCCGAGTAGTTTTCCCAGTTAATGGCAGGGTAGTTGAAATCACCCAGTATTAGGGTGTTTGGTTATATCTTAATATTTTCCAGTATGTTTAGAAAGGTGTAGTGAGAATCTTGGGGCATGGTGGGGGATCTGTAGCAAGCTACAATTTGGATTGCAGTCTTACCTAGTTTTAGTTGCACCTGGAGAATTTCAGATGCATTGTGTTGGGCAGCTAGCCTGGAGGTGTGAATATCCTTGGTAAATATGGACACTCCTCCACCTTAGTGTTTCGGTCTTAGTTTTTTGGCCGAAAAGTGTGGTAAGAGTTGCAGCCTGCTATTGCAGGGGTGCTCTTTGGAGCCTTGAACCAGGTCTCAGTTACTGCACAGATATCGATGTTCTCCATTTTTAGGAGTGCCCCGAGAGAGTGCATTTTGATGTTTAGACTTCTAGCATTGAGTAGCATTACCTTCAGATTTTGCATGCTTGTATCTGTTACGGTGGTGGTTTTGTCCTTTGAACCTTGCCTAAAAAAGGCACTATAGGGGTGGCAAGAGCTTTAGCCAGTAACCTGAATCCCAGGGGTGATAGGTGCACACCATCTCTGGCAAAGCAAAATAATTTTAACTTTGACTCCATTTGTTGTATAAAGTGAGACATAATTGGATCCATGTATTTTACATATTTTGTGCCTGATTTTGTAAAAGAAAAAATGTAAGTTGTGACAGTACCCACATTTCACAGTACGTCTCACAAAAGCAGTAATGCAGACCTCATAATCTGGTCACAGTTTAAAGTGATGAAATACCTGGAATACCTGCTCTGCATCATTTGAAAGGAACTCATGCTGTGGGCTTACAGCTGAAGTGTAGGCAGCACATTGTACGGACTTATGAGACTCCAGCCCAACTAAAGTTTTGTAAGATAGGCAGGGCCTTACCAATATTTGTATTTATTTATTTTATTTTACATTTGTTAACCAGGGGTGTCTGACTGAGCCAAAAAGGCCCTTTTTCAGCAGAGACCCAGGGAGAAAAGCTCCACATGGAAAAATTACAGATACATTTAGTTATTTAGACATGATCAGTATACACACAAATTACAAAAGACATGCTTTTACAGTGGTATGCAGCACATCAACAGTTACAGTGGAGAAAACAAACAAAAAAATATTAATTTAAAAATAAAGGTAATTAATAGATTTGTGGTGTACAGCTGAAATTTGGAACATAGGTAGAATACATACATAGTACACAGGTACAGTACATACATTGTAGATAGCTAGTGTTTGTGAGTAGGAGTTAAAACTGTTATCAAGTACTGTAAGTTTAGTATGTGTACCTTGTCCGCTTTCATTAGCCTGGGGAGCAATCATGGTACTGCCAACTTTCCTTGAGATGTTGCCTAATGAGGTTTTTAAAGGAGGCTTTGGATGATGTGTTTTGTTTGCTAGTGGGGAGATAGTTCCATTTTTTAGCCACTGAACTACAATATAGTGTGTCTCCAAAGCTATTGTAGCTGTTGGTGACTTGTAGTAGTAGTTTGCTTGATGATCTAAGAGGCCTTTTGGCTGAGTGATGTTGTACTAGGTTTTTGAGGGCAGGACACTTTTTGGGGAGGTAATAGATAGAATGACAGAGGCAGAGCTGATTTTAGGTTAGGAGGTTGGGCAGTTCAAGCCAGTGGAGCTGTCTCAAAGCAGTACAGTGATGAGTTCTATATGAGCAATTTGCAGCAAAGCAGGCAATTCTGTTATAGCAGGCTTCCATTTTGCTTAATCCAGTTTTGTTGAGATTAGTCAGAATGGGAGATGCATAGAGTAGGGTGGATAAAAGTTGGGAGTGAGCAATAGCTGATCTTGTGTTGTTGGTAAGAAATGGTTTGATACGATAGAGTGATCCCAGTTTCAGTTTGGCATGTACTTTTTTAATAGTTAAGTTGAGCTGACTATCAAATTTTAGGTGGGAGTCTATGGTTATTCCCAATAGCTTAGCCTGTGCCACTGGAGCGATTGGAGTAGCATTTGTGGAGTAGATAGTGCATTGACTGTTATCAGTGTTTTTGTTAGAACTGGTTATAATCATAAGCTAAGTTTTCTTTGGATTGAGGATAAGTTGGGCTTTGGTAAGGTAGTTTTCAACGTCAGAGAATGCTAGTTGAGTTGTTTTCAGGAGGGTGGGAATGTTTTGTGCAGCACAGATTAAGGTAGTATCATCTGCATACTGATTGATAGATGCATGCTGTGTGGAGGTATGGAGGTCATTTGTGAAGATTGTGAATAGTAGTGGTCCTAAGATAGAACCCTGTGGGACTCCTATAGTTAAGGGCAGCTGAGGAGAGAGAGAATTTTCCCATTTCACAGCTTGGTACCTGTCAGTTAAGTAGCTTTGGAACCAGGTAAGAGTGGAATTTGATAGATGATATTGGTTTAGTTTGTTTAGCAGGATTTGGTAAAAGTAAAAGTAATCTTATTGAGTTATTTTCATTCTGCTGTTCAATCTGAAAGAATATCTACCTCTATCTACTTTATTCTCTATGCTGTGCTCTCCTACCCATTAATCATTTGTTCAAGATTTTAAAAATAACCATTAGCCTTAGTTTTAGCATTACCATGCAGTAGTTTAATTAAAGTGCAATTGTTTTATACGCCCTGATGCACTGGCTGATAGACAACATATATCTGGGAACTGAAATTTTGAAAAAAAATATATTTTTACATTGGTGGGCTGAACTGTGGATTTCTGAGAGCATATCTGTTTCCTATTCGAAAAATATATAGCTTAACGTTTAGTCCACAGAAATTAAAATGGATTTTGGTATATGCAATCTAATTTAGCTTTTAAAAATTAAAGCATGGTCTCCTGACTGGTATGCAATGCAGCAATAGATGCCAGCCCCACAGTTGCAGCGTGTAGTACTTAATTGTCTGGAGTTGGGCCTGTAGGTCAGTCTGGCTAATCAGGATGGATGGAACCAGTTGAGTCAAGAACTGTCTGCAATGGGGATAACTTTGATCTGTTTCCACTCACTGTGTTCCTAGGTGATTTCTTTCATTGCTGGAATAGGGACAGGTCAAACAAGTGCAACTCCTTGATGGCTGCTCACAAAATCATGCTTGTTAGCATAATGCTGTGTGAACTCTGATAGCTTGATCCAATCACTGAAAAAGTCTAAGACTTAAAAAGCAAGCAGCTTAGCACCCAATGACAGCCAGGGACTGGATCCTCCTACAGCAGGCATATGTCCAGTTCTTTTTTGCCTGAGCCAGCATCAGCAGAATCTGTGCAAATAACAGTGTTTACTTTCTGGATGGCCTAAGTCTTATAAAATGAAGAACGACAAGTGACAAACGGAAACAAATATTTTCCAGAGAAAGCTACAGAACTTTGAATGCTGCCTGAGTTTGGGTCTCACTTTTGCTAAAGTAATGCAAATAGCAAGCCAGTAGATGAGTTCCTCAGTAATACTGCTACAGAATGTCAGATAGACAGCAAAAAGGGAGGGCCTATTTTTTTGGATATTAGGTAAATAGTCTGGCTTGTTGGCAGAATTCCAGCCTAAAATACAGACCACAGTTGTTGTGTGGTTGTAAACGTGAGTGATTGTTTTTCTCACTACTATCAGTCTTCGCTGTGAATCAGTCCTCCTTGACTCTGTAGGTGAGAGAGAATCACATAAGCTGTCATGCTTCTGAAATTAGTGTTTTACTCTTTAATGGACCTAACTTCACCCACGGTGGCTAATGTGGCTACCATTGTTACCATGACAGCTTGCTACATACTCCCAATGGTGTGTGCAGCTCCCACACATGCTTCTGCACTGCTGCTGTCACTGGCTTGGAATCATTGGTTGATACCTGGAATTATTGGTTCATTCTCTGATCTGCTTAATCCACTCCAGGGTCACAGGAAAGAAAGAGCCTCATCTAGCACTAACTGTCCCAGCAAAGCAGCAAAATTAGCCCTAAATGGGGTGTCAGTCAACTTCAAGGTGCACACCCACAAACGTTCACTCTTATGTATCAGAAACACACAAGGAAACAGTGTGAAAGATCACAAATTCACCTGCTTGTGCTTATGTAATTTTATTTGTTCATTGTCCTGACATTCCTTTGTTTTCTCATTCATTTATTACTATGCCACCCTATTTCCTACTTTGTGGCTGATTTTACTGTTAGATTTTTACCCACCCTTTTTAATGTGACTGTCACTTTTATTTAGAGGGATGTCTTTTCTCAGTTGTCTTGTATTTTCAGTAGTCAGTGTTCACCATTCACTATATTCTGAGAGACTTGGAGCAGCTTTGTGAAGAAATTATTCCAACATTTGTTGTTACCCTGAACCATCCCAAAATTAATACAACATTATTCTTGAATCCTGGGAGTAGAACTGCAGTTTTTACGGTAGAGAGCCATAAAAAATCATTGACAGAAGTAGCAGTTTTCATACACATAAATGGCTTTGACTTGATCACAGGCCAATGCACATAATATAGTAAGAGATGATCTAACAGCCATTGTGGACAAGTCCCTTAAAGAACTGTTGATGAATCCTGAGAGATCATGACCCCATCAGATCTTGTGTGAGAATAGACAAGAGCCAAACGTCATCAGATGGTGTACAGCTGCAGTACAGAAGGCTCTGTCAGCTGTGGTCTTGTAGGCAGCAATGGGGTAGCAAGATGAAGTAACCCAGGGAGGGACAGGATGCCTTGGATTTGTCCTCTACTGTTGGGGGGAGACATGGTAGTGGTGGAGTGTTGGCCACACTTTCAATATTTTTAGGTGGTTGTAGAAGGATTGAAAGCATATGCCTGTTACCAGGAAATGTAGGAACATTTGAGGCACTCTAACAGACAAAAAAGATAGGATGGCAATGGCAGTATGGAGTGTGTATGTGTGGTGGAAGTCGATTGAGCGTGGGTATCTGTGTGAGGGGTTGATCTGATTCCCTATGCTGCAAGTAACAGAGATAAATAGATAGCTGCATAACTGTGCTGAAAGAAGCTTGTGTGTGTGTGTGTGTGTGTGTGTGTGTGTGTGTGTGTGTGTGTGTGTGTGTGTGTGTGTGTGTGTGTGTGTGTGTGTGTGTGTGTTTGTATACACTATATATATATATATATATATATATATAGAGGGGACACATGTATCTGATAAGTTCTTCTGACATTGACACTCTGTATCTGTATTGTATAAATTAATTTTATTGCTGTACTTTTGCTTGAGCTAACACTGAAATTGGTCGTTTGTGATCAGTGTTCTGTGCCAGTTAACAAATTAAAAAAAATATAAAATAGGTTATACTACTGAAGTGTAGTATTTTAACTGATGCAGGCAGTGTTTATAATGTATTTTTAAATCTGCTGCTTGTTTCTGCACGTATTTTCTTCTGTTTTCTTCAGTGTAACAATAATGTTGATCTTCATTAGCCATCAAATCAATAAGGGTTTTGATCTCTGTTTGGAAAGTGTTTTGTTTACATGGTCGATTTAATCACAGTTTTCTTAAGTATCTTCATGATACAGTATGCATTTGGGAGTCTTAGTTCCAAACTTGGGGCCCAGTTCCAAAAGACTTGATGCCAGTCTAAGTGACCACTTCCACAAAGAATAGACTGAGTGCAGGTGTTTTGGAATCTGGTCCCCTTGTGCAAGCCTCCTTATAGATAGGCTTTATACCAAAGTAAGTCACTTACACTGAGAAAAAGTCTTTTAGAATCAGGGCAGACTTGCACTGAGAGCATCTGTTTTGGAATCTGGTCCCCTTGTGCAAGCCTCCTTATAGATAACTTTATACCAAAGTAAGTCACTTACACTGAGAAAACGTCTTTTAGAATCAGGGCAGACTTGCACTGAGAGCATCTGTTTTGGTATCTGGCTCTTGATTTCAGTTACTGTTCTGTAGCTATCTGTCTGTTGTTAAATATTCCAAGTTGCCTTGCTCTTTATAACAACAAAATCTGTTACTGGAGCTGTACTACAGATATTTTTACTGTAAATGGGCCTGAGCACAGTTTTTCTTTTGAGCATCATTCAGATACCTTATGATTTACTGAGCCCAAGATGTGTTAAATTATTAATATTAACCTCTACAACATATTATTGTAGACAGTATGCTTAAAGAATGAAATTATTGGTTCTGCTACAATCACTCGAGTCCCAGTACACTCAAAGACCATTAGCGTAAAGCCAGGGAACTGAGCACCTTGTAGCTCATGTAGGCTGCCACTTGTGCTTGAACGTGAATACGAGTTTTGACAAGAAGCTGGGGAAGGGGTGGGAGTGTCGATTAAGGCAGCAATTGGGAAGGAGTCTAGCTTTAGGAAGCAGGAGGGAATTTTTAAGGTTAGAGAGCAGGAGAGGAGTTTTAGGTTTAAGGAACTGGAAGGGGGTCTTAGATTTAGGGAGCAGGTGGGGACTTGTAGGCTTAGTGAGTGATTGGGGAATTTATGTTTAGGGATCAGGTTAGAGTTTTAGGGTAAGGGAGTAAGGATTCAGATTACTAACTGGGTTGAGTTTTAGAGTCAGAGTTAGGGCTCTGGTAGGGCTATTCAGTTTTATAAGGTCAGGTTTTGGGAGGTCTAAGTAGACATGGGAGACTGGGCTAGTGGGAGTTAGAGCACTTGCTTTTTCAAGCAAACAAAGGTGAGGAAGTGTGTCATGAGCGTCTAGTTCTCTGGCACTTGTAGGCAGTAGATCTGAAATTATTCTTAAGTGCAGTCAAGTCAATGATGATCCTACGTATTGTTAATCTGAATTGTCCATCATTTTGCCAGTGTTCTTTTACACTGACCTTCGACCATGCCAAGCTTTTTTTTTAAAGGTTTTCTTCATGTAGGACCAAGTATGAAATAGAAAGATTTCTCATTTAAGCTTCCATTGAACAAGAATAGTCATTTTATGGCAATAGAGACAACAGGTAAAGTTATGTACATTTCTTAAGTGTATAGGTAACAATATTTGGAGTGATAGTGTTTTAAAATTGTTAGGTGGATGGGGGATAACAATATGAGGTCTGAGTGTAGAACACAATTTCCTGGATGTAGCCATCTTCTGTTTCTCAAAAGAATACTCTGTCCTCCCATCCCATGCATAAAAGTCACCCTGCTCAGTCTTTTGGCTTAATAGGCAGAAAAGTATATTTTTATAAGTTTATGCACAGCAGTACTTTAGCTTTTGTCCCAATATTAATTGTCTCACTGAAGATGATGCAACAGAAAACCATGAAACAAAAGTAATTTGTTCTGCGGTTAAAGTTTCCTAGCACAACTTTTATGCACAGAATTTCTTCACCTTTTACCTTGATGTGCTGGCAAAATATTACATTCCTCCTATTTTATTTCAGAAACATTCATATGTCATGTGTGTTAGAACTTAACATCACATGTTTAATAGCTTCACCACTCTAGTAATGGAATATTGCCTATGTAACCCATTTCTTGTTGCTGAAGTTAAGTCTAAGCATTTAAATTATGTACACTTAAAATATGTAATGAGATTAATACAAAGACATCCTTTTTCTTCCAATTTTCTGTGGTAACACAGACTTTTATAAAGGTGTGATTAAATACTATATATATATATATATATATATATATATATATATATATATATATATATATATATATAAAATATAAGGAGACATTACTTTGTTAGCCACAGAACCACTGTATTATGCAAGCTTCTATAAGATACATGTACATTCATTTTGAGATACGAAATGCCTAAACAAAAAGTACAGAAATAAATATGTTTAAACTAATAATGTTTGGCTTGGTTAGCATAATTGCATGGCAGAGAGCACAAATAAGCCAGTTGTTTTTATAAAGCAGAATTGTTGTCATTCACTGCATTAATGTCATTTAGTAGTAAAGTTCAGTTTGTCTTGCATGTTTAAATCATTATAATTTACATAAATTATAAACAGAATTTTATTAGCAGCTGAAAAGCACGAAATACCCGTAATAAATAACGTTTCTAGAGGAAATATGTCTGGGATTTAGATAGGGCCACCACAAGTAGTAAAGCCTTACATGAACAGCTAACCACTTGCCAATGCCCTTTCTGATTCAGAGACACGCCCATAGCAATGATTTTACATGGTTAGTTGAATCACAACAGTGGGCTGTCTCTACGGCTATGCTTATATGCTAATGAAGCATGTGCTGTCCCTCAAAAATGCCTGTGAGAAGGGATTTAATCATCTGAGCAAAATATAAATTAGCATGTCCAG
The DNA here is from genome assembly GCF_019279795.1 of Protopterus annectens. NCBI lineage: Eukaryota > Metazoa > Chordata > Ceratodontiformes > Protopteridae > Protopterus > Protopterus annectens. The sequence goes on along the minus strand of NC_056732.1, from coordinate 509,183,317 downwards.
CCAAAACGCCACATTTCCCTATTAGGTCTATGGGAAAGACCACCTTGCAGTTAAGTGTTGGGAAGATCAAAGAAGAAATAGTAGTGGGTGAGTATGAGTATGTGTTTGCGTGTGTGTGTGTGTGTGTGTGTGTGTGTGTGTGTGTGTGTGTGTGTGTGTGTGTGTGTGTGTGTGTGTATACATGTCTACAGGAGTATGAATAATGTCTATTTAAGTTTTGTGTGCGCATGTGAGTGTGTGTGTGTGTGTGTGTGTGTGTGTGTGTGTGTGTGTGTGTGTGTGTGTGTGTGTGTGTGTGTGCATGCGTGTCTGCATGGGAGGTCACAATAGTGACTAGTTAGAGGATCAGTAGTGCATTTGTATGTGTGTTTATGGGTGAGTCTGTCCTGCATGCTTTTGAGTGAGGGAAATCATATGAGTGAGTGTCTGTATGGGGGAGAGGATTTCTGTGGATGTGTGTGGGAGGGAGTATGCGAGAAGGACTGCTGTGTCAATGTGAGGCATAACCTGCCATTGGTGATTACTGTAGAAAGGGCTGTTTAGCACTGGTGGTAATTACTGCCAATTCAGAGATGTGCAAATTTGCTAGTAGTGAGATTTTCGTCATTGTAGCAGAAGCAAAATGTGCATCTGAAACAGATTTCACATGATCATGTACAATGCATTTTGTGGTGGTTGTAGTTTACACAAACAAACATAAGGGATTCCTTCTGAATCCCAGGGAAAGTGAACTTTTCAATAAGTTACTATGCAGTCCATTTTTCTTCTTTTTCTTTTGCTTTCCCATAAAACGTCCCAGGTTGTATTTGAATATAAACATTTCTGTCTATTATGTCTTATTCAATTATTAAACAAATTAATTTTCTATAAAAGGGATCTGAAAATTTGGAATCTTTGATTTATTATCTGTTCAGGAAAACAATCAGAAGAAAAAGAAATACCTAGATAAATAAATGAATACTTACAAGAACTCGAATGCCTCATATATAATGGGATGGTGTGAGTGATTTGGGATTATTTTCCATGTATGCATTCTAAACAGACTAAATAATCTCATTTCAGGCTTTTGCCATCACCTGCAAACTAATTGGAAACTAATTTGTAATTATCTGGGAGAGAATATTTCTCTGCTATTCACTTAAATGCCCCTTTTAAAATGCATGCCAACATGTTCTCCTGATGCAGGAATATAACAGCTGCACTACAGTTTGTATCATAGAATAAACAGACAAAACATTCTGCAATGGAGTTTAAGGACCACAGCCTCATATTTATTATTTTCCAAATCAGGAAGTCAATTATATTTAATACTAGGTTTGCACAAGGCAGGATGTTGCAGAGAACTACACAGTAATATATATTATTTAAACACATTTGTTTACCAGAGTAGTGCACTGATCTCAGTGGACCAATTACAGGCACAGCCTGGGATAGTATATCAAAATGTAAAGTAAAAATACAAATGAAGTGATGTACTCAAGTTTACAAATGAGACACTGAAATACAAATTATAAACCAGGTGCATACAAATGCATGTAACACATGTATTAAAGTATCTATATGTTCAATATTGTCTCCACAGTTGAAAGAAGTAATGTCGCTTTTAACCCTGGATAGGTAAGAATGAGAAAAGAGTGGAAGAAAGTAGAACAAAAGGGGGGTGGAAATGAAGACTTCAGCAGAGTTATTGCAATGGTATTTATAAGAGAGAAGGTGATTAATGTGGGGTGAAGTTGGCTTGAGAAACTACATGTCTTTTTTGAGTTGAAGTCCAAATTGTACATTTATTTATTTATTTGAAAGCTCCATGTACAGATTATACAAAGATTATGTTACTGGGGGTAGTAGTAGTTTTTCATAAATTGGTAGAGCTTCCCACAGTTTTGGAGCAAGTTTGAAGAAAACATGATTTAGTGCAGTGTAGTTTAGTTTTAGGTGTTCTTAGCTTAGGGGTGAATTGTGAGAGATGTCTGACATTGTTTGAAGAGGTTATAGGAGTGAGTTTTGGTGCCTGAAGGGAAAATGAATCAAGACTAAGAATTTTATACAACAGAGATCCCTGCAGAAGGACTTGACTGGGAGCCATCTGGCTTTACCAGTAGTAATGTTGTGGTATTATTAAAGAGATGGATTTGTAGCAAAATGGCATATTTTATTGGAGATGGATTGTATGGTGTTTTGTGTTTTTTGGTGGCTGTTGTGATGATGTGTAATCCATACTCTAACTGGGCAAGTAGCATCCATTTGCCTTTGGCTGCTGTTGCTGGGACTGTTAGGCAGGTAGACTGTTTTCTGGCCCATAAAAGTAAAAAGTTAAGTTTTCTGAGTGATTTTTCATTGTGGTTCTAGAAAGTAAGAGCCAGGTCTAGCCAAATACCCATGTACATGAATGAAAATATTGTTGATAAAGTGAGATTGTTTATATATGTGATGTCAAATGCTTTGAGAGCTTTGGCTGGCATTTGATGAGTACTACAGAGCCCGGATTTTGTTTTCCATAGGTCCAGTAGTTGCCTTTGTTGGAAAATCCATTAGTTAAATGAAGGAAGGTCATTCTGGAGTTACGTTTCTATGTTAGGGTGTGATTGGTTGGATCTAAAGATGATCATGTCATTGGCATATAATAAGACAGGACTGTGTGGTAGTTTGTAAGGGAGTTTTTTAATGGATATGGAAAAAATTAGAGTGTCATGAATGGATCCCTGAGGAGCACCTTCATGGAGTGGTGCTGAATAGAGTATGGAGGTGCCTAATTTTAATTTGAAGGATTTGCTTGAAAGAAAGTATTTGATCCAGGGGAGGGAATCTTCAGCTATGTCAGTTTCAATGAGCATATCCAGTAGTAGTGAATGGTCTGTTAGGGCAAATTTTATTTTATTTTATTTTTATTTTACATTTCTTGACCAGGATAGTCTGACTGACTGGATGTATGTCCATTTTCAGCAGAGGCCCAGGGAGAAAAGCTCCAAGATAATAATACACATTGAACATTTAGTAAATGCTAGTTTCAAGCAGATTACACTCATAAGCAATACCAGCATTAAGCACATATAGTACTAACTTATTATAAAACACTTTACAAAACATAACATTATTTTCAAAGTTATATATACATAACATTACATTCAGGTTTAAGACACATTGAGCAGCAGTAGTACAATTGACCCTTCCTGAAATGGTGTGGTAGAAAAAAGTTAAAAGCAGTTGAAGGTAAGGCACCTAAGTAATAGAGAGGTCACTAGTCAGGGTTACTGCAAGGACATAACCAATGAATTTTGAAGTATTTCTTGAGTTTGTTTTTCAATCAAGTTAGTGAGGGTTTTAGGGTCAAGTCAGCTGGGAAGTCTAGACCCCAGCTGAGTAGTTGGATTTGTATGTTTGAACTAGGAGTCTAGTGGATGATCGCAGTGGGTGGGTGTTGGTGTAGGGACTGATAATATTTTTTAGTGCGGGTGTATTTTCTGGTTGGTAAAGGACTTTATGTGCCACTATTAGCTGTTTGAACTGCAGTAGGCTAGGCAGTTCAAGACATCCTAGGCGATTTAGGTTGCGACAGTGGTGTGTCCGGTAGGCTGCACCAGTAGCAGATCTGGCAGTGTGATTATAGCAGGAGGATAGTTTATTAAGATCTGTTTTGTTTAAGTTGGAGAATAGAGGAGAGGCATAGAGAAGAGTTGATAGTAGATGGGAATGGGCAGTTCTAGCAAGTGGAGTAAGGAAAGGTTTGATTCTGTAAAGAGAGCCAAGTTTTTTATTAATGGTTTTGATAGTTTGATTGATATGCACATCAAACTTCAGGTTGTTATCAACTATGACACCCAGTAGTTTAGTTTGGGCTTCTGGGGAGATGATAGTGCCACTGTTAATGGTTATGTTGAAGGATGGCAGGGGGGTCCTGCGTGTGGGGAAGAAGAGGAGCAGCTTAGTTATGTTGGGGTTTAGAATTAGATGTTGATTGGAGAGCCATTTTTCCACTGTATTGAAGGTATTTTGGGTTATGTGAGGTGTCAGAACAAGTCAAGGTGGAGTCATCCACATCTTGAATGCAGGTAGCATCTGGGATGACTGAATGAAGGTCATTGATAAAGATGGAGAAAAGAAGGGGTCCTAGTATCGAGCTCTGGGGGACTCCTCATGTGATGGGTAGGCAAGATGATAGCTTGTCCTGCCATAGGACTGCCTGCTGCCTGCCCTGCAGGTAGGATTGAAACCATTGGAGTGCATGGTTGTTTAAGGAGAAGGCCTTCAAGGTATTTATAAGCATTTTGTGATCAACCATGTCAAAAGCCTTGGATAGATCTAGAAAGAGTGCTGAGGATAGTTTGTTATTATTGCGGTTGTGGTTAATGACATTACAGAAAGAGAGGAGGGCAGAAGTAGTACTGTGGTGTGGCTTAAAGCCATGCTGAAAGTTGGACAACAGCTTGTTCTGTGTGGGGTAGTGCATGAGCTGTATGTGTACACACCTCCATAATTTTAGCTAGAGGTGACAGAATAGATATGGGTCTAAAGTTTGACAGCTCAGTGGAACTGCCTCCTTTATGGAGAGGTATGACATGGGAGATTTTCCATGTAGTGGGTACAGTAGCTTCAGATATAGCTCTGTTGATCAAGATTGAGATGGGGTATGCTGTGGTGTCAGCAGCCTTTTGCAGATAGTCTGCTGGTAGGAAGTCGGCAGCCAGGATGATGGGTCTTAGTTGCTTAAGTAGGGCATGAATAAGTTGAGTAGGAACAGGTTGGCAGGTAAAGTATGTTTGGGTACTGGGTGTGGCTGCATTAGAATTAGAGCCATTGGGAGAGAGTTGGCTGGCTAGAGACTGGATAATCTCTGTGAAGAAGCTGTTGAAGTTAATAGCAATGTCTACTGGGGATTTTTGTTGGGAAGCTGAGAGGGGTGGAGTGGCGGTTTGGCCTGGGTGGAGTAGTTTGTTTATTCCTGCCCAGAACTTTTGAAGTTTGTTTTAGTATTTTTGCAGTAGATGGTAGTAGTGGTTCTTTTTGTCTAAGGTTATGGATGTTTTGGTGTCATTCCTTAGCTGTCTGAATCTTAGTTGATCAAGTGGGGCTTTTGTTTTTCGGTAGGTGGCCCATGCTTTGTTTCTGAGTGAAATTTTGGTTTTGGTATCTTTAGAAAGCCATGGTGCAGTATTAACTTTGGTTCCAATAGAGCAGCTGGGAGCATGGGAGTTAAGAATAGCAAGGAATTTGGTGTTAAAGTATGCTACTGCTTCATCTAGTGGGAGACTTTTAGTACTGACCAGTTGCTTTTGAAACTTGATGAGAATAAAATTCTTGTTGTTTCGTAATGTTCTATTAGGTGGGTTGGTAGGAGCAGTCTACTTTCAGCTTGATTACATAGGTGAGACAGTGGTCACTTAGATCATCAGGCAAAGTGCCTAACTTATAGGATTGAAGATGGGTATTGATGAGTATCCAGTCTAGGGTACTTTCCTTGTTATTGGGTTTTCCTGTTCTGGTGGGGGAGGTTATGATTTGAGTAAATCCATAGAGGTTTATGTGGATTGTGGGGGTTTCACAAGAGCAAGTGTTCCAGTCAATGTTGAAATCCCCAAGAACAATTGTTTCTTGGGGCTAGTTATTGGATAACCAATATAAGAAGTCTTCTAAGGTTTTTGTGTTCCTCCCTGGGGGAATGTAGACACAGACAATGTTTACATTTTTGTTTTTATTAATTTGTAGTTTTGAGATAAGAATTTCAGCATTATTCAGCATTATTGAACTGGGGTAGTTGTTGGGTGTCTATGCTGACAGATAGGGTAGACTTGTAAAGTATGAATATCTCACCACCCTTTCTGGTGGTACGGTCTAGTCAAAACATATTGTACCGTGGTGGCAGAATCTCATGGTTCTTGGTCGTAGGCTTTAGCCACATTTGTGTTAGGCATAATATATCTGGGGAATGAACAGCTAAGAGGGCATGCAGGTGCTGAGTTTTGTTATTTATGCTCCTAATGTTTAGATGGCAGGCCAGCAGTGAGTTAGGAGGTGTTAGGAGCTATGGTGGTAGGGGATATAGTAGGGGGATTAGGGCCAACAGGTGGGGATGGACCAGGGTTTGGGTGGATGTCGCCGTCCTTTGTGAGGTTGTAGTGTATCCTAAGTGTGAGTTTTAAGAATTTGAATAAAGTTTTGTAATAGTGTCTAGTTGTAGGACTCATGTAACTAGGTCTAGTAAGATGGCAGTATTTAGGGGTTAAGGAGGTAAGCATGAGAGGAGTGAGTAAGGGTGCATTATTATCTGTTTTAGATGGGATGGATGTTTGGAATTTAGGGTAGTGAATACCTAGGTGACCCTAACATTTGTAGGCAGTTAGGAGATATGGGATGAGTAAAAGGGGTAGAAGTAGAGTTAATAAGACTATTTTGGGTGATAGTGTACCTACTGAATGGTCCTTGACACTTAGGCAAAATGAATAGTAGAGTTGGAGGACTGGTGGTATCAGGTTGAGGGTGGTGCTGTTGAGTGACAAGTTGTCACTGATTGGTTTAAAAAAGTGGGGTGTGGTCTAGTACCAATAAATGTAGCATCACCAGGGGTGGGAGGAATTTGGGGACAGGGTGGGGTGCGAAGCGAGCCCGAGCGAAGCGAGGGCAAGCTGAGCAGGGATGAACCGATGCCTGTACTAAGTTGTAGCAGTTTATCCTGTATGAGGAGGAAAGAGGGGGGTGGGGGAAAAGAGAAGGCAGTAGGAGTGGTTAGAGGGATACTTTGATTGACTCAAGACACCATACCAGAGGATAAGTTGAATGTAAGGGCCTAAAATCTGCACTCAGTACTTTAATGTTATTTGCACTCAGCACTTTAACTTTATTTATGTTTAGCAGGAAAGACAGACCAACAGTATACACTTTTGAGGATTTTTAGAAGTTACTTTTTCAAATGTCAGACAAGTAAGTAAAACTTTCAACAGGAATCTGTCTGAGTGTTAGAATGCCAGAAAGGTACAAGGTATACCTGTAAAAATTAGGGTGAGAGAGACAAATGTAAGAGTCAGTGTACTTTAGTTACAGGGGAAGGAGGCAAACACTCAAGTAGAAAAGAGCCCTATGGCTGACCATATCCTTTTGTAAGGTCTTTGAAGACTGTCCTGGTAAGGTTTCCTTTACTGATATTGCTCATTATTGTACCTGTTAGGGTCCACAGGTCTGTCATGGTGTTATCACCATCCCTCCCTCTAGAGCTCTTTTTTTCTTTTTTTTTAATACTAAATGGTATATACACTGGTATCTGAGTGTGAATTATTGCTGTTAGGGCTTATCTAAATGTAAGAAGTGTAAGGATCTTTGCCATCATGTTTTTTTTTTTTTTTTGCCACCTTTTCAGTTAGGCAACCATCATTCACATGGGACATATTTCAATCTCTAGGGTAGGTTCATAGGTGTGTACTAGGCTAATGGCCCTGGGGCCTTTAAAAGCCGAGCCCATAGAAGTACCCTAGCATTGTTTCGCCCGTTGTTAGTTCCCAGTGCCTCTATCAAGTAGAGCCATTGAAGTGATCATTGGGGTGAACTTTCTATTTCCCATCCACTCATCAAGATTTCTCTTGAAGAGGGTCAGTGAGGTGCTCTGCTTGACATGTATGGGAAGTCTATTCCAGAGCATGGGCAGTCTCTGGGTTATGAACCTGTCCCTCCAGCATGTTCTGTTAATTGTGGTGATCAGGTTGAGGTCTCCGGAGCATGTGGTACAGAAGGACTGGGATTTCTTTAGATGTAGCATTTCTAACAGAGCTGGGTCAGACATGGCTTTGTAAGTCAAGCAGAGATTGCCTCTTAGTAGAAGATATGAGACAGAGAATAGCTGGAATTTTTTGAGTCTGCCTATGTATGACATGTGTTTAAGGCCTAAGCTCCTCTTCATGAGGTACTTTTGTGGCCTCTCCAGCTGTTGCATGTGTCTAGTGAGGTACATGCCAAATGGGGCATTATACTCTATGACTGGTCTAATGAAGGAAGACTAGAGAGAAAGTATGACCACTTTCTTCCTGGATGCAAAACCCTTAGTAATGAGATGTGCCACATAGAAGGACTTTCTGACCACAGTGGCAATGTGGTGGTCGAATGAGAGGTTACTATCAACCTGTGTCCCCAGATCTCTTATAATGCCTTCAGTGTTCAGTGGGCTCCCATCAATGTGGTAATTAGTGGGAACTGAGTTTTTCCCAAGGGGCATGATGACACATTTTTTGGCATTAAGCTTAAGGCCATGGTTTTGACACCAGTCGTTGGTTCATAGGTTCATAGGTTTATACTAGGCTATCTGCCCTAGGGCATTTATAAGCCTAGCCAGAGTATATTTGGTTTTTTTCCCATTTAAATTTAAATTAATTTTGCTTTTTTTTTTTTTTAGTTACTATGTGCCTCTGTCTAAACAGTGACACAGAAGTGATACCTGGGGTAAACCTCACCATCTCCCATCCCACTCATCAAGATTCTTGAAAGAGAGTCAATGAGGAGACTGGCCTGACCTCTGGGGGATTTTTATCCCAGAGAGAAGGGAGCCTAAGTTGAATCTGTCCCCTCCAGCCAGCATGTTTTATTTAGTTTCAAGGTTCAAGTCTCTGCTCTGTGGCCAGAGGATTTTTGATTTTTTTCTATGTCCATGTCCATTAATTCCGGTTGGCTTTATACATCAGGCACAGAGGCAGATCGAGCAGGTGGTATGTGGTATGTCACTGAGCTGGAGTTGGGTTAACTGGGCAGCATATGTATGAGCATTGTCTGAGCCCTCCCTTGATCCTCTTTTTGGGGTCTTCTTTGGGGTCTTTCCAGTTGCTGCAGGTGTCTGGTAAGGTACATCCCAAAGGGGCATTTCAATTATGTGGGGGCCCTGGAGGAGGAAGAGGCAGATGGAGATCCCTGATCTAGATGTGAATCTTCATGATTTCAATGCTATATAAATGTTTTTAAAATGTTTTTCTAACCACTTTGGCCAATGTTGGCACAAATGAGAGATTGCTATCGGATTGGGTCCCACTTCTTCTGTGTATTTTAATGGATTATGGATTTGGTGGTATGTGGTAATTTGTTTGACTTTGTTTTTGTGCTTTTGGATTTTTGGCAGTTTTGGCTGTGGCTCCAGTCGTCTGGTTCTAAGAGGCCCTTTGGGAGGATCTGTTTCTGTCTCGAGTCGAGATGGGAGTGGCCTTTGTTTGCAGGAGAGTCGATTATGTCAAGCCCAGTCCTTTCTCTGTGTTGGCCTGTACCTCTGAGAAATATATACTGAACAAGAGAGGTGGAGAAATATATACTGAACTGGAGAGGTGTGGGGGACTGACTGTAACTGGTTTTCCCAGCTGTCTAACCATGTGGCTCCTCTCCCCAGTTTGCAATGTCAACCATGTAGTATTTTTTCCTTGAGCCAGTTTGCAACCCATTTTATAACATAGGTGGTATTATAATGGGGTATGAGCTTATCTATACAGGCAGGTGTGGGCTCCACCTTCAGGTGTGGACTGTGTGGCCTTCGACCACCTTCAAACCAACTGTTGTTTAAGAGGCAGGACTACCCTTAACAGGTGACCAGGTTTAGAGGCAAGGATCTACCCTTAACCCCAATATCTTTGTATTTCATGAGGTTATGATCTTTTATCTTTATTTGGCAGACCAAGTCAGTCAGGCTTATGGCGCTAGTTTCCAGGGATCCGTTGAGGCCACACCTTATAGTTTGGGGATCCTGTTGCTGGTGCCACACCTTGTGGAGAGTATATCACTTAGTAGGTATGATGAGACATTACAGTATGTATGGGTTTACTGAGCTTGAACAGTAGTTTAGGCGTTGGACTTGGCTTTCTGGCTTTCCCATTTCATGTGTGATGCAGCCCCGAGGTGGGCTGTGATTGAGCATCTGAGATGTGCTTTGAGCACTGGGAGGATGTACCTTTAGCATGATTTTGTGGGAGGGGCGGGGAACCTGTCAGCTGGATAGATATTTTCCCTTTGGTGGGGTCGGGGTGATGTTTTTGTCATTTTGTCATTCTATTTTGTTGTTTTTTCTCGCGGATTCTTGTAATTTTTTAAAACTAATCCTGAATGAGCTTGGGAATTCTTGCCATTATTCTTTAATGTCATAAACTAGAGAACAATTTTATTTTATCCTTATTTTTGCTTTTACTGATCAGAGATGCCTTCCCTTTGGGATTTTGCTGAATGCTGTTTTTTTTTGCTCTGACCTGTATTGTATATTTTGTTTGTTTTGGGATTTTGCTCTGTCATGCTACGTCTTCCTTTGTCTGTCTTTATTTGGATTTTTGGGTCCACTTGACAGGGACCCTGCCTTGGAGGGCCTTCCTGGATTGGGTTATAAGGGAGTTTATTGGTGATTCCCATAGGGGAAGGGCTTCAGGGGTGATTTTAGAAGGGTCTTTCGGGGGTCTGGGGCTTTTCACAGGCTTTTTTTCCTTTTTTTCTTGTTTTTTTGGGGTTTTTTGAGGCAGGAGATGGAAATAGGATTGAAGTAGGTTTATGGTTGATTCTTGGGGTCAGGATGGGGATGGGGTCTGATAGAATTGGTGTCACTGAGGCCTTTCTGTAGGATGTCTGCATCACTTGGGGAGTTAATAATGGATCCCAACTTGCAGTCGTCTGTGGATTTGGTCAGCCAGAATCCCTGTCTGTTAATTTGGACTTCTGAGAAGTAGATGCCAAACAGGAGAGGACCCAGGACTGATCCCTGTGGGACTCCACTCATGACTGGTCGGCAGTTTGACTTGTAGTCCGCTACTTTCACACTGTGGGTTCTATCTGTGATCCAATTTGCAATCCACCTAATGATATAGAGGTTGATGCCTAGTTTGCTGAGTTTATCAATAATTCCTGAGTAAGGAATAGCATCAAAGGCCTTGGTCAGATCGAGGTAAACTGTATGAACTGCCTTACCTTCATCCACCGCTCTGGTGACTGATTCAAAGAAGTCAACCAGGTTGAGCAGGCATGATCTACCTTTCACAAAACCAAATTGCATGGGATCTAGAGTTTGGAGATTCCCTATGTCCTTGTTAATTAGGTCAATGATAATGCACTCCATAGCCTTACATATCAGACTTGTCAGGCTAATGGGGTGATAATTTCCAGGGTCTGTAGTCACTCCTCCTTTATGGAGAGGGATGACTGTAGCAGTGCACCATTCAGTAGGGACAAAGCCTGAGGTGAGGGTGTGAGTGAACAGAGCACACAGATGTGGTGCCAGTTCACTTTGTAATTCATGTAGAACACAGCCAGGGGTATTGTTGGGTCCCATGGAAGCTGTATTCATGGCCTTAGACAATGCAGCTTTAACCTATGTTGCATTAATGCTGGGTGCCTGGCATTCTTCCAGTATTGAGATTGGTCCTTTTGGGGGAGAGAGGGGTAAAGTTGGCACTGAATCTGTCAGCCAGTATGTTGGCAATATCTGTTGGCTCAGTATAGGAGGTACCATTGAACAGTAACTCAGAGCAAATCTGGGTATTGCCATGGAGATTCTTGATATAACTATAGAAGGCTTTGTGGTTGTTTTTATTGTCTGCCGCAATTCTGCCTTCATAGCTAGCTTTTGAGGTTTTGATGAGGGATCTCAACGTTTTTTGAGGCTAATAAGGGAATTCTTCCAGTCTTGGGACTTCACCTTTTTCTGCAACAGTTTCTTCCTTCTATTGTAGAGTTTATTAATGGCAGGGGACCACCACACTGTAAGAAGTCCCATGACCTTCCCCCAGGACAAGCTGCACATTGCTGTGGGGCAAGTAATACCTTAACCCTTCACCATAACCTTTGTCCATCCTTGATGATCCTAACTCCCACACACATGACCATGACAACCTACTGCCAGAGCTTTTCATCATTGTAGAAGGAAAGAAACAAGGAAAACCCAATGGGAAGAAGCAATACATTTGTTTTTAACCCCTACTCTGATCACCCTTTTGGGCCAATGTGTACCTACCTACCTACATACATACCTAATCCACCCAGACCATCATCAGCTCTCATCAATTGTTAATCATGCCTTAGCTTATATGCCTGCTTTACAAAGGATGGAGATAGGGGCAACTGATCTGGCACTCACCACAGAAAGGGGTGATCCACTGTGCCACACAGCATTTTCACCTGCACATCCAAACCACATTTTACTCCAACTCCCCTGATCAATTGTAGCTGATCCTCACACCTCCCTAATGTCTACTGCCTACTTCTGGCTTGCTCTGAGGCAGCCCTCCACAGGCAGTCATTGCCTGGCTATGAGAACCATGCCAAACCTTTAAGCTGCAAACCAATGCTCCATCCTTCTCAACTACTGAACCATATACCAGTTACAAAGCTGTTGTTATTGTCTCGTAGAATAAACACATGCAGCTAATGGGAATGGAGTTTAATTGCTGCAATCATATTTTTATTATTATCCAGATCAGCCAAATTGAACTAAATTGTTTTTAATATTTAACACTTGCTGTGTACATTGCAAGATATTGTCGAGAAATACTCAGTAATAACTCTGTACAAGGCAGTTTACACTAGATAACTGCACATATTCCACCTTTTACCACCATTTTAAAACCACATTTTCTGTTAAGTAACCATCTTTCAAATGCACCATCTTACAATCTCCAGAGGAGGCTTGTTAAAAAAGTCACAAGACCTTCCTCCAGTGAAATACCTATCTTCTTGAGGACTGGATAATGCTGTGTCTGTCCCCACCATTAGCTGTGCCCTCCCTTACGAATCCTGCATTCCATCATTTAAGAGGAAAAGACCCCTCCTTCTTCCAGATGTATTTTGTGAGTGTCTACCATAAGGCAGCCTCCACATCCTTGGCAACAATTTTCATCCCTTGATGAAAAACAGATACTTCATCCCTGTGAAACAAGTACAGCCAGTATGCATTAATTCACTTGTGTATTGTACGTCTGCCTGGCTGTATACTTAATGTTATGTCCATTGGCTGCATACGTAATGTCTTGCCCATAAAACAAATTAACCTCATTTTGACTCTGCTCCCTGGATCAAAGTGACAGTGTGCTTCTTCATCTGACCATGCTAACCTCACCCCCACCCATTTCACCATAATACCATGAATGCCCCTGCCTATAGCTTTCTCCAGCTAATTTAGTGGGACCTGAAAGAAGTTGTTTTGACCTAAATGCAGCATTAAATATCTCAATTTCCTCTTGGCCCCTCCTGTAGTTCTATTTCCATCAGCAGTTGAGCCCAACTCACTACTGAGATTCCTGTCCACCAAATCTTTTGCTGTTCGGTGCCTAACCAACTCTGTCTGCTCCTTGCTGAAGTGAGATCTTAGCATTTTAACATACTGCTTCCTAGTAATAGTGAAGACACTGAAATATAAAAATAATTCTTAAAGCAGCTGATACCATAAGTATGCTTTCAGTATCCAATGACACAAATCTTAATGACATCTGTGAATGCTCCTTCATGCTGCACATATTGTGCAACCCCTGTTCTAAAAGTATGTTTTGTAGACAGTAGATGTTCTTCATGTTTCACTGTTGCAGTCATCACACTTGGGTTATCTAGTCCCAGGGACTCTTATCACCATGTGTATTACTGCCATAAATGTTACTGTGTAATTGATGATCCCTTTCAGTGCTAGAAAAATATCCTTGCTGGTGTCCTCTGACCAGCTAGTATCACTGCATTGAAGAACACTGACTCCCTCTGAGAGGCTACAGCCCTAACAAAAGACTCTTGCCCCCTAGACAGGTTTTTACTTTGTCAGTTGAATGTTTGCTCAGTCCTTGAATAGCCTGACATCAACTTGTGCAAGCTCTTTAAGGCTGCTAGTTTTACCATTGTGTGCTCCTAGTTCTAAAATTCTAAATGCCCCAAAGAGTGCTGCTAAGAAATGCACCCAAATATTTGATCATACCACCCAAATTTCTTTGAAAACCTCTGGGCCTATGGGTCATCGTGTATTTGTCTCTAAGGCATGCTGTCCTGCTCATTTTTTTAACCTACCTTTTATTTAGAAAAACATAGCAGTGTCTTCCTAAACTATGCTCTTTTAAATCTAACTAATCCCCACTATATGTATTGCCACTCTTCCCATCTCAGGCTTTCCCTGAATATCAACAAAATATAACACCGGCGGCGTTTTTTTGCTGGACCTGTTGATTTGAGCAGCCACATCTGGAGTTGCCCATTTCTCACAGTATGGCCTGTAACTGATCTGGGCATGACCCACATCCAGGACACCAAATAGCTAACTTGCAACCACCAATTTTTATCCATCAGTGTTTCCCACAAATGCTAGAGTCCCTAACTGTGACATACTGCTTCTTCATATGCCAGCTCCCTGAGAAATGTCCACTGTGAGCAAAAAAGAATCAGCTAAAGAGTTGATTATGCTATTAATATAGGGCACTCTGATAATTGTACTCCAGTGAAGAAAGTGAAATGTTGCATATGCTCCTCCGTCATACCCCTACCACCTAACCGATTACTCATTTTGTATGTGCGCTATGCTCGTGTTATCCAACTTGAGCCTCATCACTCTACTCCTCATCTCCTCCCTCCATGCTTCTTGTCTCCTCACCTTCAGTATTTGCTAAGCCAGTGCCATCTGTAATATCTTGCAAAACCCACTCTCCCCGTTGTGTCTGTTAAAAAGAAATCTTCCTCCATACCTGTTGTTGGTTTCTTCCTGAAAGCCACCATGTTAAATTTCTGCATGAGTGTAAACCTTATAGCCAGTTCCTTCCTCATACTTTCTGTCCCTCTTCTCTTGTGATGTAACGTACCTTATACATTTTGCTATTAACCTCCTCATGAATGATCTCCCCACTCGTTTCATCTTGGATGCAACATTCAACCGACCTGTCAGTGCCTGAAGCTATTTCAACATTACTTTCTTTGCTGCCACTGCCTTCTGTAATGGCTGTTAGAATTTCACCGCTCTTTATTGTAGTGGATGGCATTACACTCCTATAATGCTGATTCCAATACCCAAAAAGGATAAGCGTGTAACAGGATCCTCAGAATTACCTACCGTTAATGGCACCCCCTTCTCATTAAACACACTGCCAGAGCCTGACACAAGTTATGGCATTCCTTTGACCTGGGTCAGCTGATGAGAAGGATATCATTCAGATAATGTACAGTATCATCTGGACCAGTCAATGGGGCTATGACCTGCTGCAGAAATACACAAACTTTTCAAACAAAGCACAATCTTCTGTATACCCCAGTGGCATGCATATGGTCATGCAACAGCCATACTCAAACTTGAATCCTAACACGTTCTTGTCATCAATATCAATGGGTAGCAGACTAAGTCCTGACTCTGTATTATTAGCCTTAGCCATTAATGCTGCTTTCCATTTTACTTTCATGACCTCCTTATTAAGTTTTGTGTAAGATACTGTGACATAATTTTCATCTATGAAATCATTAGCTAATTCATATTTTCTATACAAAAGATAGTAAATAAATTCATCTAAACTCCCCTTGTAATTTCTTTGGAGCTAAACCTATGGAAAATACCCAGAAATCACTGTTTGCTGGCACCATAAAAGGTCCCAGTCATCAGTCTGGTTCAAGTTGCTTTTACATCCTCTTACTGTCTCATTATGTTTCCTAGCAGATTTTGAAACTCATGAGGCTCGCCTCAACATTTACCTTGAATTTTAAAACCCCAGAACCCCCCTTGTGTAAATGTAGCCCCTTCCTTTTGTCACCACTGGTATCATGCTAACGTATGCCCCATTATATTACCATTTTTGAGAATCTTTTCTGTATCACTGCAATGTAAACTGAGAAACCTGTCATCATGTTCTTCCATGTCTTCTGAATTATGTCCTTCTTTCTCTGTTTAGCCCTATAATCTTGCCTGTTATCTTTATTTTGTTCTTGCTTTGTCTCCTTCTTAAGTAGGGAGAATATACCTGTGGATGAACTTATACTTATTACTTTGTTTTTTCACTCTCTCTCTTCATCAAGCATGGTTCCCACTACCATGGTTACTAGTGTTCTTTCCCTTGTATTGACTCACTTAATTTTGGTTTTCCCTCTGCTCTTCCTAGACCAAAAGCGTGGCCACAATGATGTACTTTGTGACAAATCATTGGTCTGAGAAAATAGCTAGAATGAATTGCTTGCAACCGCCAATGCTTTTTTAATCAACAAACACCTTTCATGAACTAAACCATAGAATGACTTTTCTAATGGCAGACAACTAACCACCATGTCACTGATCTTCCAAAAAAGAAAAGAAAAATACATTTCCCTTAGCAATTGCTGAAGCACACTGCGCCATCTCTGCTCGTGAAACATCAGACAGCACTTATCATAAAAGACTAATCTACCATGCTGCACAGCATGTATCCTGTGCATCCGAGCCACATCCTGCTCCAGCCTTCCTGCCCCATGTAAATTGACCCTTGTCTGTCATTAATGTACACTCTCCAGACTCTGGCTTGCTCAGTACTAGCCTTCCGCAGACAAACATTATCTTGCTGCATTTAGCTCATCAAACCCTTAAAGTTTCACTGAAGGTTTATACTCATTTGTTTCGCTGCTATTAGGTGCTATTTTCTTGCTGCTGGTGTCTAGTAGTTATTTCTTGCTAAAACTTCTCAGGTTGAATCTGATAAAACACTTGTGTTTGTATGCTTTACCTAGTTATTAAGTAAATAAATAAATATTTTAGAAAATGGATCTGAGGATTTTGAATCATTTTACTTTATTATCTGATCAAGAAAAGATCAACAAAAAACTACCTAGAGAACTAAATGACTGTTCAAGAAAGTGAGTACCGATGGTGTGAATTACTTGTGACTACATTCAGTGTATGCTTCCCTGAATACAGATACCGCTGCTGTAACTGCATTGTTTGAAAGCTGACAAACAACTTGTAATAAGTTTCACTGAAGGCTTTTAATGCAGTTTTCTCTGCAATTCAGAAGTGAAGTATGAAAAATGAGAAGTCTTTGTTAAGTTATTCCAAGTTATAGCTATCTGATTACGTTCTGCCGCATCCCAGAAAGAGATCAGTCCTCTGAACTTTGACAGTTTCCCAGATGCAAACATACACACGCACACACATGAATGTATAAACACACTAAGTCGCGTGCGCGCACACACACACACACGCGCGCGCGCACACACACACACACACACACACACACACACACACACACAGAAACATGCACATTTAGAGACACACACACACACACACACACACACGCACAAACACGTGCACGCGCATGCATATATATATATATATATATATATATATATATATATATATATATATATATATATATATATATATATATATATATATATATATATATATTATATGTATATATATATATATAGACACACACACTGAGACACACACACAGTTTGTTGCTGTACAGACTGTGATAGATTACACAAATTAGTAACGTTTCTCAGGGCCCTTTAAAGAGCATGAAATCAAAAGTCTTAATGTGTTTTCTTCAGAGTTTCAGTTTAAAAAAAATGTGTGTCTGCATACTTATTGCATGCTTTTTGCAAAATCCTCAAATGAGTGTAATAGAATCCTCCTTTGGGAATAACCTCTAGTGGAATGTATGTCACTGGTACTGTCCGGTTACCTTCCAGTATCGGATTCCTCCTTTCCTTTGCATCAGAAGAAATACTGTTTCACCCCTTTGATCAGTTTGTAGCCTCTGAATCTGAAGGATAGTTCAGTGACATTTCAGTCTTACTGTCTGTATGTATAAATACAATAGATGTAGAAAGAAAAAGAAAAGTTGCCTTCCAGGCGTCATGGATGCCTAGTTCAGAATTACCACAGAATATAAAAGATTTGCTAAGTGTGCTACTTAAAACAGCATATCTTTAATAACAGGAATATTTTATATGTGCATAACTGGGTACTGTTTGCATGGACTTGATTGTGTTTGGTGCTTGAAAAGTCTTTTATCAAAAACAGAGCCAAGTACACTTTTTTCATAAAGTTAGACAATTCCTCAGTCTATTTCCTCAATTCTTCTCAGTATAGCACTCATAGTTTGTAGAATGTCTGCCATACAAAGATGTCACACAAAGGAGAGACAGAAATATTACAAATATTTTGCTGCAACTGTGGATTTTCTAAACTAGAGCGTGAAGTACTGCAACACAAACAGTCAAGATTTTCCATATGACCAATAGTTGGAGTCAGTAATCTGTTTTGCTTTGTTGTTATTGCGTTCTAAGACACTTCAGTAAAGCTAACTTTCTCTGGTGGAGAGTAAGTAGCACCAGAGGGCATTAATGTGTCTATAGGAGCAGCACCTAGGTTATGGTGCAGAATACAAAACAGTGCTTTTTTGCACAATTGACTGCCTTTAATTGATCCTCAACTCTTCCCCATGTGATTTGGAATGCATTGCTTCAAGACCTGCTTTGTGTGAACATAGGGTGGCTTTCACCAACCCTTTGCCATCTTAAGAACAATGTGCTTTCTTTCACATATATGGTTGAAACACAAGAACATGAACACTGTTTTTGCTGAGGGTTACTCTGCCATATAAGAATGTGAACCATGTTACTTTTTAATAGTTTTATCCATGTTTACCAGAAGTGAAGTGACGCTTTGCATACCAGTTTCAGCAACAACTTAGGCTAGAATGGCAAGAAAATTATTACATACATACACACACACACTTGTATACATGTGTGTGTCTTATCCAGTTCAGGGTCATGAGCCGACTGGAACCTGTCCCTGCATAAGGCATAGAAACTGAGTGAGGTACCAACCCATCACAAGTTGCACACACATACCCTCTCATGTATAGGTGCTTTTGCTATCAGCAGTTTGGAAGACTGATAGTTCACTATAGCATGTATATGGGATGTGGGAAGAAGCATAAGCACCCACTGAAAACCCATATACACACAGAAAAGGTGTACAATATCCACCCTCCTGCTGAGAACCAACATCGACAACTGACTTCTGTGAAACAGCCATACTAACTATTGCACCAGCATCCTGCCCAGCTTGTTTTTTATTTCAAAATAGAAATTGGTTGCATGTTTCATCAACTCATGTTTATTTATTCTTCAAAAGCAGTGTACATCTGTGAGCGTGTGTGTGTTTGTGAAATTAGTGAATACAGAGGTTAAGGAACTTTCTCCTTCTCTCCTGTTTTGCAATCTCGGAGTTTTATTATTGAGGATGAGCATGGTGTGCAAAAAACAATCACTACTTTTTTGTTTTTGTTTCCATTTCAGTGAGTCATGAAGCTTTTTTTCATGGATAATAAATATATATATATATATATATATATATATATATATATATATATATATATACACATATGTGACTTTATCATGAATGAAAGGTAGAAAACACAAAAAGAACCACAAATGGCAGAAAAAAAGAAAGAGAAAATGCATAAAACACTGATTACTACTAAAAGTGAATCACAATACAGTGAATACTTCCCGCACACTAAAGTCTTATATCACTAAACCCAAGCTATGAAACAAAGATTAAGCATCATTGGAATAATGGTTTGCACCCCACTGCACCACCTTACTCATGAACTAACATACCTCAGTCCATAACCCAAATCCTATACATTACGTTAAAAAAAAAAATTTTCCTTAACATTACCACTATACAAGACTGAAGACACAGAGGACACCAAGCATGCACAGCACCAAATATGTCCCCTAACCTAACGTGACTAAGCTTATGATGTGAATGTTGCAAATATCAGAAGTTGCAAAGAGTCTGTCTTGTTAAGCATTTCCCCTTCTCTGTCTGAACAAGTTCCATTGGTGTGGTCAACATCTATTTAATCAATCACATTTGGTCGACTATACAGAGTTGATAGTTGTGCAAGACGGACAGTCCCTATGTAGGGAATATTCCCTTTTCCCAGGGATTGTGCTATGTCAGAGTTAATATATATATAATTAACAGGGGGGTGTAGGGTGTGCACGTGGGGGGATTTTTTTTTTAAGTAATATTTGCATGCACCTAGAAGCAACCTTGGCACATGCATAGTAGGAAGTCGACATTTCTGTTTTTGATGTCGAGTGGTTTACTTTCAGGATGTCGACATTTGTGTTAGTCAAGCATCTGAATATAAATCATCTAAGCATATGCTTTTACAATGTTACTCACTGAATTTCACTTTAGTTTGTTTTCCTTTCTTAAAATCAACTCACCTTTTCTTAATCTGCATATAGTTTGTGCATCCATTTCTGGCTGCATTCTTCTACTTTTTTGTTTGCTTTCAGCTATTTTTCTAATTTCTCTTTTATATTTCTTTCAATGGAAACTGATATTTTGCTTTGCAGTTTGGTTCATAAAATATATGATGTTCTTCATGTTTCACTGTTGCAGTCATCAATTGTGGGTTATCCCTGCTGTGGTAGCCCTCGGCCGGCCCGAATACCAGAGTCAGTGTTTTTCTGCATCAGCTGCTGTTGCTTGTTGACTGACGTCAGGTCGTTAGTGCTATAAAGCAAGGCAGCCGATGCCATTACATCAGTCTTTCTTGTCATGGAGCCCATAGCAGAAGCAGTTCGCAAGTGTGCCAGTCGGTCGGTACCAAAGTTTAAATTACAACTGAAAACGTCTAAAGCTAAGTACCCCATCGGGGCTCCTTTTTTCTTGCACTAACCAATGTCCAAAAAAGTTAACAATTGTCTCGCCTGTGGAAAGCAGATCCCACACCAAGACTTCCATTCATACTGCGTCACTTGTTTAGGCCCAGACCACGACGTCCCCCGTTGCCAGTTCTGTGCCCTCTTTAACGCGAGAACCATTCATTGTAGAGCTCTTATTGTAGACAGGTATTTTCATGTTCCGTCTTCGCATTCCAAAGTCAGGATGGCCGAGTCGTCTAAGGCCCCAGACTCAAATTCTGGTCTCCAAATGGAGGCATGGGTTCAGATCCCACTTCTGACAGAAATCCTGCTGCAGACCCGGAGGTCATTACACAGGGACCTAAAGGAGCTAAGGCTAGCTCTGCTAAGAATCATATTCCTTCTGACAAGGATTCCAGAGCTCTGGACCGATGGAGTAAAAAAGTATACACCTCTGCAACCTTAGCTATCAGAGCACTCAACTGTCAGTTCTGTGTGTTAAAATATCAACAACACACTTTGGAACTATTAAACCAAAAAATTTCAACCTTTCCTGACTGTGCCAATTCGAAAGAGTTAGCAGATTTACTGCACTCTACTTGTCAAGTGGCCAAACACTCATTGCACTGTGGATATGATGCCTTAGAATCCTCAAGCAGGGCAGCAGTGTCAGGATCTGTCATTAGGAGACCTGCATGGTTGAAGGAACAACTGCTCCCTGATCATGTCAAGTCTAAATTAATTGATGCACCCTTGGATAAGGATTGCTTGTTTGGAGTAAAAGCAGAAGAGGTGCTTAAAAAGATGGAAGAAAAAGCAAAATCTATGCAAACAGTAAAAGATTTCTTTCAGGTACAACCTCTTAGGTTCAGCAGGAATTTTCCCTCTAAGCACTGGTCCTTTCCTGTACCTAGCAGACAGGAGACAGACTACCCAGGCCCTTATCCCAGGGATAGCAGAAAACCAAACACTGGACCACTTTTGCCTCAAATGCAGGGAGTTCTAAGGCATCCCTCTATGGCAAAAACTCTCAATGACTCCCTCTCCCCCCTCTACCCTCCTTTCACTCACCAAAAGCTAGGAGGAAGGCTCTCCCTCTGAAAAGAAAATTGTCTTTCTGTTACAAAAGACCAATGGGTCTTAAAGATTATTTTTCAGGGATACAAATTCTCTTTCAATGAACTACCAATTCCATGAGGGTACCCAGACTTGCCTCCAAATCAGTGGGCAGAGGCATTGAATCAAGTCCAAACTCTCATATCGCAAGGGGCAGTAGGACCTGTCCCCTCAGATCGAACAGGCAAAGGCTTTTATTCCAGGCTATTCCTTGTTCCCAGAAAATAGGGCACTTGGGGCCCCATCCTGGATCTATCCATTCTGAACACCTCCCTTGTGGTCCCCAAATTCAAAATGCTAACTTTGCAGCAGCTGCTGCCTATATTGACAAAAAATGTCTGGTTAGTGACTTTAGACCTAAAAGATGCCTACATCCACATCCCCATAAGGAATCCTGCAGGAAATTCCTGTGCTTCAGAGCAGGCTCATAACACTTTCAGTTCTCTGCGCTACCCTTTGGCTTATCTACTGCTCCCAGGGTATTCACCAAATGCTTAACCCCAGCCATAGCATTTTTCAGACAGAGAAATATACAGATTTACCCTTATCTGGACAACTGCCTCATTCAGGCAGAGTGCAAAGAAAAGCTGCTCCAGGACCTCCTCAATGTCAAAACCCTCCTTAGGGTTCACCATCAATGAGAAGAACTCAAAGCAAACACTCTCCAGGAAGATCATTTTCTTGGGAACACTGCTGGACACCATCCTAAATAGCCTTTCTATCCCCAGAAAAGCAGAGCTTCCTGCCTCTCTACTTTACCCAGCTGGCTTCCAGAAGTCATCTCACTGCGAGGAAGTTCCTGCAAGCCTTGGGATACATGGCATCTTGCATCTTCCTAATTCCTCTGGCCAGGCTTCACATGAGAAAACTTCATTGGTATCTAAAGAACCTTTGGTGTCAGCACTCTCAGTCTCTAGAGACCTCTCTTCCTCTGATCTCCTGCGTAAGGGCCGCATTTCTCTGGTGGGCAGGGGCCTGTGCCAAGTACAAGGGTCTTCCCTTCATCCTCCGCCCAACTGGGCAGACCATCACCACCGACACCTCAAACATTGCTTGTGGTGCTCACCTAGCAGGCAGGTGCACCCAAGGTCTTTGGGATAGCCAGCACCTTCCCTTACACCTCAACCAGAAGGAAATGATGGCAGTACAAAAGGCTCTGACATCCTTCAAACCCCATCTCAGGCCAGGGGTTCTCCTTATTGAAACAGACAACACCACAGTAATGTGGTACATCAACAAGCAGGGAGGGACCCAATCTTACCCTCTGTGTAGGCTAGCCATGAACCTCTGGCTGACAGCCTCCTTCTTGGGATTACACCTAATAGCCCAATACCTACCAGAGATCAACAACACCCTGGCAGACCACTTAAGCAGAAACTTACAGGACCCCCACAAATGGCAGCTCCACAGAAACATCTTTTTATAAGTCACTCAGGAGTGGGGAACTCCAGAGGTGGATCTATTTGCTTTGCACTTCAACCACCAGCTAAAAAAATTCTGTACCAGCAATTATCACCACCTAGCACAGAAGGTGGATGCCTTGACCTTCCCCTGGAACTCCTTCTTTGTGTACACTTTCTTTCCACTGCCTCTTATTCCCAAAAGTACTGATCAAGATAAGGGAGGAGAGACCAAAGGCCATCCTCATTGCTCCAGATTGGCCCAGACAGCATTGGTACCCCTTACTGCACAGCCTGATATTACAGCCTCCCGGGCAGCTTCCCCTGATCTCAGACTGCTTGACTCAGGTGGCAAGGGAAATGCGGCACCCAGACTTGCAGACTCTCAAAGTGTCAGCTTGGCTAATACTCTAAAGGCAAACAGGGGCCCCTGTTAAGCAAACAGGTCCTAGACATTATCGTAGAGGCCAGAAGGCCCAACACCAAAAAATCTTACACGGGGTAATGGAAAAGATTCTGCTGCTGGAGCCAGTCCAGAGGAGGCAATTCCTCACAACCTTTTATCCCTCTTATCCTGGACTACTTAGCGGAGTTACTCAATAGTGGCCTCTCCTTCTCTTCTATTAAAATCCATGCCTCAGCCATTTCATCTCATTTTGATACTGATCAGCCCCTGTTGTCACATCCTTTGATTAAACAATTCCTCAGAGGGGCTTCTAACATCAGACCTCCCAGAAGGCCACCCACGCCAGCCAGGGACCTGAATTACATTTTGGAAAAACTAACCTTATCACCCTTCAAACCTGCTGCTTCAACAAAACTGAGATACCTCTCCTGGGAGACTGCTTTCCTGCTAGCTATCAGCTCAGCCAGAAGGGTTTCAGAACTTCAGGCACTGATGTCCGTTTAGCCCTTCATCATTTTCCATACAGACAGGGTCTCCCTGAGGACTAACCCCTTCTTTATACTCAAGGTGGTATCTAATGTGACCCTCAACCAGGCCATACATCTACCCACCTTTTTTCCTAACCCTCAAAACAGGGGGGAAAGAATTCTGCACTCACTAGATGTGCACAGACTGCTCAGATACTACTTGGACCGTACTAAACCCTTTAGGAAAACAGACCAACTTCTTGGCAGTTTTGCCCCGGGGCAGAGGGAAAGCCCATTTCCAAGCAAACCATCTCCAAATGGATATCACACTATCCATTTCTGCTACAGATTACATGGGAAACCACCCCCTAAGTCTATTCGTAATCCATTCCACTAGGACAGCCTCCATTTCCAAAGCATTCCTCAGAGGAGTTCCCACCAGGGACATCTTGGAAGCTGCCACTTGGACTTCTGTCCATACCTTTACAAAGCATTAATACCTACCTTTTTTCTCTCTAAGGCTAGGGCAGGGTTTGCCTCTGCAGTTCTGCAGGGTATGCTGACCCAGGCCTAGGTCTCTTACTAATCCTACCACCCCTCTCCTCAGCTTTGGGAATCCTCCCACAGGTGATGACTGTAACAGTGAAACACAAAGAACATAGTACAGTTGTGTACACTTACCATAAATGTAGATGTTCGAGTGTATTCACTGTTGCAGTCCTGATTTCCCTCCCTCCTTCCCCCTTATAATCCTCTTTCCTTAGGGAGACATAAGCTTCTTACGGTGGCTTTTAGCCACCAGGACCATTTTACCATATTTCCTGGGGCTTCTGACTGGTTAGGGCAAGAAAGACTGATGTAATGGCGTCAGCTGCCTTGCTTTATAGCACTGACGACCTGACGTCAGTCAACAAGTGGCAGCAGCTGACACAGAAAAACATTGACTCTGGTATTCGGGCCAGCCGAGTGCTACCACAGCAAGAATAACCCACAGGTGATGACTGCAACAGAGAATACACTCGAACATCTACATTTATGGTAAGTGTACACAACTGCACTTTTTATAGTACTTAATACATTCATTAATCAGGCATGTTAGCATTTTATTACTTTGCATTGTATTGACTTTTGACCCATGATCACTCTCCTATAAACTGCTTTTTCTTATGGGGAGAATTGATAACAGTTTGATTTATTCTGTTGGCCTGACTCATTATTATAAAGGGTCCAAGGGCAGTTCCATTAGCCAATTAATAAATAAATAAATACACACACTCGCATGCACACACACCTATTAAAATATGGATATAAATATCAACTTTTTGCTGCATTGAAATGTATAGAACCTCACAAAAAATAGATTAAATACCCATTAAGGATACTTTGACCTTTTGCAATATGATTATAACATTTACTATGATATTTCAGAACAAACTGAGATTTTTGCAGAAAATGAAGAGATAGTTGCTTGTACAGATATTGCAGCTCGTCATGTCACTACTGTATCTTTTCTGGTTGTTGCTTTATCAATATAGTTTTGTGATTATGTCAGCTGAGGCAAGGCACAGTAGCTCTGCTCATCCCTAGGATATAATCTTGTGTGCATTTCCACAGAGATACATATGGGGTTAAACATTTGTATTCCTTATAACAGCAGCATCAGCACGGAAAGCTTTGTGAAGAGCTCATGAATCATTTTTGAAGTTCTTAATCTAAGTTACATCTGGTATCATGTCATACATATGGAAGTTATTATGTTACTGAACCCCGTGAAAAGCAAATGTCAGAGTAAGATTTATTTTTGCTGCTTAAGCATGTCTATCTTCAAGAAGAAGAGGGAAGGAGTCACAGCAAATGAATAATGTGACTTTTCTTAAACTTTGAAATCAAACTAGCATATAATCTTTTTTTCAGTTTGTTTAGCACAGCGCAGTTTGGTTTAGCTGAATGGTGATCTGTTTTTGGTTCTTTACTGTTTATCAGGTTGCACTGTCTGAGGCATTTATCTGATTTCACTTGATTAGTTAAAGCTGAAAAGGTTGGCTTAATGGTTAAGGTGTTTACCTTACAGGTGCAGGATTTGCATCTCACTTGGGGTAATTCGCTAGACTTAAAAAATAGCCCACAAGGGCAGCTAGTCTTGTATGAATCTAACTTAAAGTAAATAATTTAAACATGATAAGTACATATTTATTGAGATACATTTCTATACTGAGGGCTGTGCTTTTACTGTTTACTTTCATTACCTTTCTAACAGCACTTTTGATGTTTACCTAGCTGCTCCTGCTGTGATGTCATTTACCTGGTTATATGTATGCATGGGCTTTAGTCATCGGAAGTATAAATGTTTATTTTGGGGAGGGGAGTCTGTCATGGACTGAGACCTGATCTACAGAAAGACTAGTGAAGCAAATCTAAAGATACAAGGAAAACAGAAACTTTATCCAGGTCTAGTGAAATGTTAACTGTCTTCCTCTATTCTGTGATAACTCTTAAGTTTGCTATTATAAAATATTCCATATCTGTTTGGTCTGTGCTACACATATCAAGTGTCAGTTGTGTTTTTTCATGAACATATTATTAGTTTATTTGCTAGACCCTGTTTTTCTGCATGTTTTCAATTTTTTCTGCATGTTTTCAATTATCTGTCTTTTTAGTAGCTCAGCCTATGTAGACAAATTCAAACTGACACTGTTGGAACAGTGGTTTATTAGATAGCGCTGTACTTCTGACCAGAGAGTCATGGATTTTTTTCTTATGCTTAAATGTGGATTCAATGACCAAGAAAAAGATGACCTTTGCCATCTTTGGCAGTTAAGTACAATACTAAAATGTACTTCTAGTTAAAGCTGTGGAGACCACCTCTATAGCTCAGGGCTATAATGCCATTCAGGCAGTTAGACCTGCTACTGCACAGGAAGGGACAAAAGGTGGAGGAGTCCCAAATTACATCAGACACAAACACACCTCAAGCTGGTGAAACTGTATAATGTGCTTCAGCTTTTCCACATCGAGCAGAAACTAAGCAAGGTTCCATATCATTTCCTTGCACACTCTAGTCCCCCCTCTATGACCCAGGAAGACTATACCATATATTTAAATGCACTGGAGACACTCCCAATTCAACCCAATAACATATTCATGGGAAACTTTCACTAACCCACTATTAAGTGGGAATTACACACAACCTCAATTATACAAGTCCAGAAATTTTGTACTTTGTTAACACAAACACACTGGACCAATTAGTCCATACAATCACTAGGGGTACTAACATCATTGACCTTGCCCTCACTAATATGGGGGAATGTATCCCATCTTATGTAATGTCCTCACTTGCCAGGTTGGACCATAAAGCTGTCTCTTTTGAAATAAAAACAAAACCTCGGACCACAGCTATCCCTGGAACTTTTAAGAATTATTCTAAGGCTAAATTCCTACTACTCCGCAATTCTGTAACAAAATTCCAAGCACCACCCCCAAACCTGAGAATACTGCTGCCTCTGCTGAACTGTTCACAGAAACCATGTACAAGCATATAAACAGCTGCATAGAGACAGTTATACCTACCTGAAATAAGCATAAAACAAATTCAAAAAGCAAGCTTGAATTTCAACATCAGTAGGTTGTATAAAAAAAGAAAGAAAATAAAAAGAAACAAACATAGAATGGACCATGCCTAACAAGGTAAAAACTCTCTCTTCAGTCTAGACAAGTAACTCTGTGGACTAATCAAGTCTACCAAGGCCAAATTTGAAATGTAAATAACTTCCCAGACAAAGGATAATCACAAGGCATTTTTCAACTATGTCCACAAACTCAAAGGCAACAAACAACAGTGTGTCAAGCTAATTGTGAATGGAGCCATCTACACCGAGCTGGAAGATATAGCATATCTTCTGGATGACAAATTTAGTTCCAGCTTTAGCCCTCTCCCCCCAGTCATACATCAGGAAATACCCTCAACCATAATCCTTCCAACTATCACTAGGGAATAGGTCCTCAATGCTAAGGTGAAGAACGCTGCATCAACTGGCCCTGATAACATCCCATGATATCTCCTAAATAGCATGAAACATGACCTATCAGGTACACTAGAATCACTTTTTAACCTTAGGCTCTGTACAGGCTTTATGCCAAGCAAATTGAGGACTGCAACAGTCATCCCGTTGCATTAAGGAGGGGGCCATCTATGCACCTAGGTAACTATAGACGCAAGTCTGACTCATCTCATATGAAAAGCCATGGAAAGAATCTTCATGTAAATTATAAACAATTAGCAAGTAAGTAAATAAACACACATAGGAAACCTTCAAACTCTGGATCCAACCACAACAGTAGCTTATGCTTACTCAAACTGACAGACTTCTTTGAGAAGGTTGCTGAAGCTATGGAAAGGGCAAAATAGTGCATGCTGCCTACCTCGACTGGCCAAAGCATTCAGCGCAATACTTCACTCGGGCATTGTGGATAAACTCAAAAATAGTCATAAACCTATATGTTACTGGACGGATAGTTGGCTAGTTCACCCATAGGGCCCAAGAAGTTAGGATAGGGGACTCTACCTCCAAAAAGAGGCCAGTCACTAGTGGAGTCCCTCAGGGCTTAGTGCTAAGGCATTCCCTTTTTGGCTTCTACTTCTCTGAGGTCAAGGTCAATGTCATGGGCCTCTCACTGACCAAGTTTGAGACAATTGCAAGCTTAGCATGGTAAGAAACTACCCCCTCAAAGACACAAATACCCTTCAAGAAGACCTGACACAGACAAAAAAAACTGATCTTATAGCCATGCTCTAAAACTCAATACAAAGAAGAGGATAATAGTATCCTTTGGAAAGATGGCTACCCGTGCAAAAAATACATTGATAATACATCACTAAGATTAAACCTATTGATCAGGGATTTGGGAATGCACATAGGCAGTGACCTGGCCTTTGACCGCCATGTATCTACAGTGATGAGAAAATCATTGTACATTGCACAACTTATAAGTAAAGATATTGCCTCTAGGTTCAGTGATGTACTTGCTTCACTCCACTCAGCCCTCATTAGACCAATAATTGAGTACAGTGCACACTTCAGTATGTTCCTGAACAGGTACTTGAAATAACTGAAGTGCTTACAAAGGTTCCTCACAAAAGGAATACAGGATGTAAACAACAAGTCCTACTTGGACCACATCAAAGCCCTATCACTGTACTCATCTCTTACAGACTATGGCTAGGCAATCAATGTCTGGCTTGCAAAGCATCCTCTGATCACACTCCGATGGACCTGTTGCACATATGTAAAACAAATACCATCAGAATTACCAAATCTAGGGACTTAGTTCACCTGCAACATAAATAAGATATGATGAAAGGACAGGTATGTGTCCGAAAAACTACCTCTTCTCTGGAACAGGCATTCCATCCCTATGAAGCAGAGTTCCCTTACCCAGTACAAAAACAATTTAGACTAGTGATGAGGAATTGGAAATTTACCCCTGGTGTGGCACCTGTGTTTTTTGTGCACAGAAATGATTTGACCACAAGTGTGTGAGCCTATATCTAACCCCTGAAATTACCCTGTGTTTTCAAAACACAGTGTAACATTTGGGGCAGCATGGGTAGGCTTAGTTAGCCTAGTACTTACCTATGAATCTGTGTACCTGTAACCAGAGCACATTGTATTATAATAACTTGAACTGGGTGCAGTTGTGCCAACTTGAGGACTGGATGATCCTGTGTATGTGTGCTTGCTGTAACTTGAATGTGTATGCTCTTGTCCAGAACTGAGTAATTGGGTGGGTGGGGTTCATATGACGAGTCCCTACTCCAGTAATCAGGGACGCTCAATCCTCACCACTAAATCTAGTGAGGGATGGTCACTAAGAGCAAAGATGGATTCACACAGTATTTTCAGATGCAGCTCCCTTCACCAAGCACAGTTTCTCTTAAGAGCACACAGACAGCATGCTGTAGATCAGGGGATGGACTCTTTCTCTGTCCAGGCTCACACAAAACTCCTCACTGACCACTTTGGAGCTCTGTGTCTCTGTTCTTAGTAGCTGACAAACACACTTGGATATTTGAGTTTCATACACACATACACACCTGATAAAAAACTAGCACAGATTGACTAGCTGTGCCCCTTTCTGCCTAGACACTGAGGTAATCATGTTGCCACCCATCAGCTATCCTAAGGCTCATTTCAAAGGGTACCCAATTATACTGTGTAAAATTAATACTAATACAAATGATAGGGTGTGACCAAAGCAGCAAGACTTTCAGGAGTGGCCACAGTGTCACTAAAACAAGCATAAGTATTCTCAGGATGTTAAAGGTATTCTCTAAAGAAATAACCAGCCACAATAAAATGTATTAAATATTTAATGATGAATAATAACACAGAAAACAGGAGAATACTGAATACAATAAATGACAGAGTTTCAACCACAGAGATATATAAAAATAATACAGTTGGATAGTTTCTCACAGATGCAGAAAACAATACTAAACTATTCTCACTAAATGTCCCTGACTAAAGAATTACTGTCCCCTGACTACTGACTAAAGCAAAGCAAGCTGATGTGTGCAAGTGTATTACCATAGCAAAAGCCAGATGATGTCTGTCTTTGTCTGTGTGGATGTGTGAGATATATATCTTCTCAGAATTCTTTCCTGTCATGTTCCAAAGTGCTGCTGCGAGAGTTCCAAAGAAACCAGATGCTGGTTAGAGGATGACATCACCTCTGGTCAACTGACTCTGGTACAATGTAGACACAGAGCTATGCTAACATCTGTGGCAGCATCTGAAAGCTATAACACAATTTCAAACGTTCTACCCTTCCTGGGTTCTCTGATGAACATACACATTTGATCAGTTACAACAATACAACCTAATCTACATGCATGCATTCTTTCTGTCCAGCAGGACCTACTGTTGATGCATTTTTAGCACAAGTAATTTTACAAATATATTTTAACTCAAACATCTGTACAAATCCGTGTGATAGTCAAATAACATAAAATTTTTACAAAACTCCAGCTAGCTATGCTGGCATATGTACACATGTACTGCCCTACTCTCCCTGGCACAGATACTACCTCATAATATCACAATTTATTTTCAGTTTTGTGTCTTAGTGTCCTTTTATGCAAAAGCAATAATCGCACAATAGTACCCAGCAATACTGGAGCCCCTTATCTATTTCTACTACACGGTGGTCCAGAAAACTTAAGACCATTCTAGAAGCCTTCTTATAATTAACGGTTAAGTAAATGTACAATTTAATTGAGGGGCTACGACATCTCTGCAATGATCTGCTTGTGAAACAGTTGAATATTAATTGACTGAAAGTGGATGATTGGACAGTGTTCTACAATGATTTTTTTATATATCATTTGACAAGTATTAGTGACCTCATAGTTCTTAAATATAAGAAGTGATGGGTGAACAGTGAAAAAACTCATACAGAAGAAGTCTTTTCTCACCACGTAAAAATAAATTAAAAGTTATCACTTCATCAGTCTGTCTAAACCAATGTCTGCATGATCAGTCTTTGCCAGGATGCCTGATAGCTTTTTTATGCATTTTATGAAAGACATCTGGTAAACTTGGAGAGTAAAAAAAATTAAAACTCCAGTGATAAATGTTAAACATGATAAACAAAGGTTATTGTATTGCATTAATAAACCCTCAAGCTATGGTAGAATTTTCTATCCTCAAACGAAGAAAAAAAACAACAGATGACACAATGAAGAAAAACATTCCAAACCACAGAAATATTATCGTAAGCGCTTTTGTTTACTCAGAATAGGCAAACTTCATCAGACAAATCACTTCCAATAATAAAATCCTTATATAGAAAAACTTAATTGACATCACCATAGCAATCAAAAAAGACAAAACATTTAAAAGGGCAATGCCCCAAAAAGTAAATATATATAATAATGCTGATTGTAAACCCTAAAAGTACCTATTTCACAACATTTTCAATATGTACAATCTAAGTATAAACTCATATTAATGGTTAGGTGCATATATAAATACAACCATAAATAAAATTGCATTATCTCATTAATGCTTTCATTTTTAAAATGCTTCCAATAGATACAGAGTCATTTAAGCCAGGGAAAGCCAAGGCATTCAATTTTAATTGCCACATTAATTCCTTTTCATTAAATTTTAATGAAAAAGGCCCACCCCTTGCATTTTCATATACTTTATCAATAACAGTAAATTCGAACATATGGTTAGGGTGAGTACTAATGTGTTTGGCCAAAGCATTATTTAAATTTAATTTTTCAATGGCATACAAGTGTTCATAAATTCTATTCTTAAGGGGTCTCTCAGTTTTGCCAACATAAAAGGCATTGCATAAAATACAGGTACTGAGGTAAATCACCCCCCTAGAATTACAATTGAATTTACCCATTATATTGTATTTCTTGCCTGAGATGCAAAAAGAGTTTCTAACATTAATATGTTTGCACCACTTACAGGCTCCACATTTGAACATAGCATTATGAGGTAGATATAGGTTCACAGTCTGATTCTCCAAAAGACATTTAATGTTTCTACCTCTCCTAAAAACCACTTTTGGATAATCACCAATACATTTTTGGATGGTGTGATCCTCACTTAGGAAACACCGATTCTTAACAAGAATAGCTCTTACTGTTAGAGCATCCAAAGAAAATGTCGTGGTGAAGCTCAATTTCTCATTAGTCATATTTAAAGGATTAATCTCATTTAATCCGGCTGTAGAACAAGGGTTTACATCTACATGATTATATGATGTAGGCACCCCAAGGTCTGTATAAGAATCATCTAAACCTGTTTCAAGGACCAAAGACTCAGCCATTGCCATATTATTCAGAAGTGGGGTAAACCAACCATTCAACCTTTTCCGGTGAACTTCCTCTATTAGTTCATTCAACCACGCACTAGGGTAGCCACATTTAATAAACATTTCCCTCGGATTGTCACATTCCTCTAAATAATCAAATTCTAGAGAAACCATTGTAGCCGCCCGAACAAGTTGCCCCTTTACCACAGCCCTTTTCTGGAATTGGGGGTGGCAACTAGTGTAATGAAGGAAGGCGTTAGAATATGTAAAACTCCACTCACTCCCTTCAAGCTAAATACCACTCGTTCTTGTTCCATACCTGTCAACATGTTAGACATCATGATAAGCACAAGGCCTTAGTAGTGAAGAACAATAGACACTTATGTTGCTAGCTCAACAGTGTCCAGGATCCTTTGGTCACATGTGGTGATATATCACTACTTCTTAAAGGTGCAGCACATTTCCATTTTATTATAAGCAGTGAAAGAATGAAATATATAAATTACACTGCTTGGCTTGTGTGAATATCCAAATTATATGTTTCTACAATCTCACTACACTATTTTTCTAACTTAGTTTTCAACAGTATTGCTTGAATTATCTTAACCATGGCTATAGATCCCATTTTTAAATATGGATCAGGGTGTCACTTTAGCAGTGACAATTGTCTAGAGCCAAGGTGTACACAGCCAGCTGGCTAGCCCTGCCACTGTGGTTCTTCTGCAACAAACACTGACATATACACTAACACCTATGGTCAATTATAGTGTGTCCAGCCCACCTACTGCATGTCTTTAGAATGTGGAAGGAAACCGGATCACCCAGAGGAAACCCACATGAATACACGGCAGACATGCAGACTCTGCACAGAAGGCATCCCAGCTGAGAACTGAACCAGGGAATCTGTTGCTGTGAGGCAACAACACTATCTGCTGTGCCACTGCACCACCCCTATAGATATACATGCATATTTATCAAGTATATTGGGTTACTTTAACTGAAGTTATAGAATTACTACTTGAGCCAGTAGTCAATTGACTTTACTTTTATAAACACAGTTCACAGAGGTCTGATTCCTAGACTTTGGTTTGTGCTCTGAATAAGATGAATGTACATCAACAAAATAATTTTGCTTGCAAATTAATTCTAGGATTTTTGTGTGCAGATTCAGATGCTTATTACACTGTGCTCCATTATCAGTCTTAAACATAATGGATTTACCATTTGTCTACCATTTCTCAAACCATTTCAGTGTTACTGTCAAATATTTTGACACATTTTATTGCCTTGTCACCCTTGTTTCTGACTTTTTACTGTTCATAGGTTCATAGTTTACCTTGAAGGTGGCAAGGGTGCTATTATTTTTGACAGGTAACGAAAGTTTGTTCCAGAGGTGAGGGATATTTTGAGATATAAATTTATCATGCTAATGTGCCTTATTTATCTTTTGATGAAGGTTTAGTTCCTTTAACTGAGATATTGATGTACCATTAATTCTGTGAAGGAATAGCAGACTAAAACAGGGTTGGATCTTGCATGGCATGAAAGGCTAGACGTAGATCTCCACAGAGGAGTCTGTAAGAGACTGAGTACAGAGAAAGGGCTGCTAGTATCTCCTAATAACTAAGATTTTTGAGGCCACTGATCTTTTTAGATCTCTGAGGTCTCTCAAGTTGTGTGCATTATATTCAACAATGGGTCAGATAAGATATGAGTAAAGGCAGATTAAGACAAAGACAGTCACAAGCTATTTTTAGTTTTGTTTCTAATCTGAAAAAGCACAACACAGAAATTTGCTGAGCTAATTGTGATTGATGTTCCCTACACTGAGGCTGAAGATACAGAGAACCTACTGGCCATTACATTTAGTTCTAACTTTACACCTCCCTCCCTTCCATCTTTTCCTCAAGATATACCTGAAACTGGCTCACCACCATCTATCACATAAGGCCAAGCCCTAAACGTGTTATCAAAAGTACCCCATCGATGGTTCCTGGCAAAATCCCTGGATGCATCTTAAACAGCACACAATTTAACCACACCCTTAACAACACAGTCCAGTCTCAGCCTCCCTACAGGTTTTGTACCAAGCAAGTGGAGAACAGCTACAGTCATTCCTCTGCATAAGGGACAATCTTCCACAGACCCAGGCTATTACAGACCCGTAAGTCTGACCAACTTCATATGCAAAGCCATGGAAGGGACTTTTCATGGAATTAATCAAACAGGACATAGGAACCCTCCAAACACTACCTGTTTGAATTCATCAAGGGCAGATCATGCTTACTCAACCTGGTGGATTTTTTTTTGAAAAGGTCACCAGTGCAATGGATAAAGGCAAAATGGAACACACTGCATATCTCAACCTGGCCAAAACTTTTGACACAATTCTCCACTCAGGTATATTAGAAAAGCTAAATAAATTGGGTATTAATCCCTGTGTCACCCACTGGAATGCCAACTGCCTCACAGTTAGAATGGAGATAATCAAAACAGGAGAAGTTACCTCCATAAAGAGACCAGTCACCAGTGGAGTCCCAGGATTCTGTGCTGGGACCTCTCCTGTTTAGCATCTACGTTTCTGAAGTAAAAGCCAATACCAAAGGGCTCCAGCTGAGTAAACTTTTAGATGACTGTAAGCTAAGAACAGTCACTGAATCTCCAAGTGACTTGGCCATCCTGCAAGAAGATTTGTCTCAAATAAATAACTGGTGGCAAAATCATGGTCTGAAACTAAATGGCAGAAAGAGATGCAGTATTGTATCCTTTGGGAAATAATCTACCACAGGGAGCTATCACATTGACAAACCTGACCTAGTTGACACCTCAAAGAGTTGGCCTAGTTGTTTGAGATTTGGCAACTAATGTGGAGAGTGACCTAATTTTCGACCAACATGTGTCTATTATTGTAAGAAAATCATTCTATATTGCACATTAAAAACAAAGGAATTGTGTCGATATCAAGGGATGTCATTGTCCCCTTTACTCAGTGCTCATTAGGCCAGTCATTGAACATAATGCCTTCTTTGGCATGTATCTGTGCAGACACATGCAACAACTGGAACACCTACAAAGATGCCTTACTAAAAGGATACAAGGCCTAAATTACATGTTCTACATGCACCAACTCAAAGCCCTTTCACTCTACTTGGTATCCTACAGACTGCTAAGAGGTGACCTGTGTCTGGCATATAAGGCATCCTCCAACCCATTACTGAAGGATTTACTGCATATCAACAAGTCAAATGGCATCAGAAATATTCAGTCTAGGGATCTAAACAACTTCTTTCACATCACCAGAATGGTTTGGAGGGACAGGTATGTTTTGTAGAGGATATCACTGCTGTAGAATCGACTTCTCATCCACATGAAACAAACTTCTTCCCTGTCCATTTTCAAGCACTAGTGATGGGAAAAAGAAAATTTACCTCAGGGCTGTTTCTGGTACTACTGATGGACATAGGCAGCTCCTAAATGTTTTATCCCATGCACAAGTCCCCTCAAATTATCTATGGTATTATCTTGGTTATTCTTATTAGGGACAATAAATAATATACAATTGTCAACCATGGGATGAGTAAGGCCAATTTGTAACCAAATGGTATGTTATTTTGAGGATGAAAGGGGAACTTGGCTGGGCTTAAAATGGTCAGCAAGGGCAGCTAGCCTAGTACTTAGGAATCTAGAAGACATCAGTTGGTTTAGTGGAGATGCCTTTGAAAATTAGATGGGCCAGATAAAAGGCTTTCTGAATTGTAGTGGAGACATGATGGTCAAGGAACCCAAATCCGTTACATCAGTGTTTGATTGGAGGGGTGCATTTTCAATACAGTAAGTAAAACTGTTTTTGTTTACCAAAATGAATTGTACTATATATTTTTTATGTTTAATTTGAGACTTTTGTCCTTGCATCAATTGTTAACATGGTCTAAGCCATGCAGGAGCAATTGTGAGTCAGTTGAAGACTGAATAACAACATCCAGTTTACAGTCCTCTGCAAACTTAGTTAACCACAGGCCAAGAGTGCTGGCCTTAAGGTCTGAGAAATATATGCCAAATAGGAGAGGGCCCAAAACTGAGCCCTGTGGTACACCACTAGTAACTTTTTTGCTTTCAGAAGTGGCATCTGCTACTCTAACCGCATGGGTACTGTCAGAAAATCAACTAGCTGTCCATCATACAATGTAAGGGTTCGTATTCAAATTTACAAGTCTACCAATAATGCTCCAACGTCCACTGCTTCAGTTATTTTCTCAAAGAAATTAATGAGGTTAAAGCGAGCAGGGCCTTCCTTTGATAAAGGCAAATTGATGAGTTTCAGGGTTAAGAGATTTTATTTGTCCAGATTGATGAAGTCTGAGATAATGCACTTCATAGCTTTACACATGAGGCTAGTGGTACTAATGGGTCTATAATTACAAGGGTCCACTCTTGTGTAATGGCATTACAATGGCTGTTTCCTAGGCTTCAGGAATGTAACCAGTAGAGAGTCATAGATTAAAGAGTTTAAGTAGACATTCAGAAAGGCTATATTTGACACTGATAATCAGGGCCCTTGGATGAAGTACTCTTAATTTTTGAAAGGGATGAGAGAACTTGGTCCATAGTAATTAAATGGGGTGGCTAGGATTGTGGAACCTGTGGGACAGCTATAACTGTGGATGGAGTATATTTTTTACTAAATTTGTTAGTTAGGATATTGCCTATTCTCTTTGGGTTAAAGAGTGTAATAGTATTGTGGACTAGCTCCAAACACTGTTGGATGCTAGTTCTTAACTTCCTGACATAGATAAAAATGTGTTGTTATTTTCAGTTTTAGTGGCTACTTTAAGTTCTCACTCAACTTTGAGCTTCCTATTGGTTCCCTTAAGCTCTTTGTTGGTATGCTTAAGTGTTCTCTTAAGGTAGGTAAAATGAGACCTCAGTTTCTTTTTCTTGCTACATAATTTATTTATATGGGTACTCTACCACAGTGGTTTGTTTTTAAACTTCTCATTATATCTATTGCAGATAAGGCCTGCGGTATCAATACAACTATTTATGTCTCTGACTTCTACTCCAACTTAGGCAGCAGCTTTAGCAATAGGATACTTCAGAGAAGGATTGCAGCAGAACGTATTTAAGTCACCAGGTAACTGAAGAAGGTTTGCTTTTGATAAATCCCTCAACACAGAGCTATTTACAGGGGTAGCACCACCAGTTTTAAAGGAAAATGCCACTAAATAATGGTCTGATTTAACAAGACATGATGATACACATGGCATTGTGCAAGAAGTTATCATATTTGTGAGGGCTAGATTCAGGACATTTTGGACCCTATTAGGATGGTTAACTATTTGTCAAAGAGAGCACGTATAATTTCAAGGAAGTACTGGGCATGCCGACCAACTGGCAGTGTAGGTCAGCCAGTTCATCAATGGATAGTTGAAGTCTCCCATTAGAAAGATTTTGGGTTTAATGGGAGTGTCTGCTAATATGTTAAGATAGCTATTTGTATTCACAGAATTAATTTCTACACTACTCAGAAACATTTTCAATTTCACACCAAGTCAGTTTCTTACATGTTAATTTTCTGGGTTTCTGACTTTTGTCTGTTAAAGCACATTTTTGCATAGTGGCCCCATCTATATGTCTTCAGACTCACGACAGTCTTCAGAGAAAATATCTCTGTGGTTTTAACACATCAGCTCAACAGTCTTGAGGCGCTAAAGTGAAGTGTACTTAATAATTTTTTTTTGATCAGTAGCCTTTTTATTTTATTTTACTTTATGTGTGTAGTTTATAAAATATCTCTGTGGCATTGTTAGGGATTCGAAAGGGATGCCTAGTAGCATTATGGCAATAAAATGCGATTCAGAGACATGAAATAGCTGCTTTGAGAAAAGTTAATTAATTTCTCATTAGCATGTGTCTGAATTAAGCACTGCATAGATGGAAGTAACTGCTTTATTTTCCCATACCATCCCACACAATGCTGTGTTGCACAGGCACCTACAAGCATGTGCAATCACTCATGCATGTGTGTGCACACAGTTCCAACTAATGTCCCTATATACACACAAACACACATACACAAACATCTTTGTAGTACTTGCCTTTTGCTGCACTAACAGCATATTTCTACCATAGACATCCTGTGATGCCCCTGCCCTGGCCCAGCAGTCAAGGAGCCTCAATCCTCACCGCTAACACCAGAGAGGGCGTCTCATATATGAAGAAAGGATAACAAATATACACAGTAAAGTACAATTTCCCTTAAGAGCACACAGAGATCACAGTCAGTCCAAGGATGGTTGCTCCCTTGCTCTCCAGGTCCCCAATAAGACTCCCCACTGGCACAGCTATAGGGTCCAGATCTCAGCCAGCTGGGCAAGCTAAAACCTCCAGCACCCTCTCTGTCCAACCAGTGCTTTGTGTCCCTGCCCAAGTAGCCGACACACACACACCCTTTGAGATAAGAGTTTATACAGCCACACAGACACTCCTGAGGAAGGCTGGCACAGGTTCTCCAGCTGTGCCCCTTTTACCCAGACTATATAGTAGAAATCATTGCCACCACCCAGCTGATATTTATCAGCTACTCAAAGGCCCTTAAAAGGGTGTCCAATTATTATTGTGCAATATTATTATCCAGTTGGTAGTATAACTAAACAGTCAGGGCTTATTAGAGTGACTTGGTACAGTAATCACTATAAATATGCAATGTACTTTAGAGCTTAAATTATCTCTACAAAAAACAGCCACAGTTGAAAGGTTTTAAAATATTTAATAATAAATAATAAAAATACAAGACAATACTTCTTACTACACAGTGCTAGTCAAGAGTTCAGAGATCACATAGAAATACTTAAAATAATTCAGTAGTGTTCCTTCGCTGAAGGTTGTGCGTTAGGCCTGGCAAGCCAGCATGTAAAAATCTACTGCCAATCATTAGCGGACCGGAGTTCCGCTGTGGCGACCCCTAACCGGGAAAAGCCGAAAGACAGTAGTACAGTTCTGACATCACAGAAAAACACTTAGTCTAATCTTTCTAGTTCCTAGCTATTTCTAAAAGAAAACACAAGTCTAAGATAACTTACATAAGAGCAAGACAGTGCTGTGAGTTGGATGGTCAAGACAAATATGCTTCATCCTCTATGGTTCTCTCTGTTTAAATTGAAATTTCAGTTCTGATTCACATTACATCATTCTTCACACTTTCCTGGGGTTCCCAGGCTA
The DNA here is from genome assembly GCF_019279795.1 of Protopterus annectens. Classification (NCBI taxonomy): domain Eukaryota; kingdom Metazoa; phylum Chordata; order Ceratodontiformes; family Protopteridae; genus Protopterus; species Protopterus annectens. The sequence continues at coordinate 509,143,292 of NC_056732.1, read as the reverse complement.
CACATTACATCATTCTTCACACTTCCCTGGGTTCCCAGGCTAACAGAAACTGCATTTACATCCTTAACATCTCCTTGTGTTATCTTGCAGCTGGTCAGGCAGCAGAGCAATAAAAATACATTTGCATGTTTAAATCTAGCAATTTAACTCGTGTTTAAAACAATAGAAGCAATGTCTTCATGTAGACTGGCTGGAGCCAACTTTAGATCAAAGGGTCACAACATGCTTTTACTTGGTCAGTACAGAGCACTGTTGTGACATTTTTTGCAGTTCCACATCTAACAGCAGTTTTTTCCATTTAAGACAACAAGCCTGTGCCTTACATTAATATTTACAAATGATAGAATTATCTATAATTATCTGTCTGGCCAGGCTGGCAGCCTTCACATCCCCCCCACCCCCAGAGAACTCAAGCTAGTTTTTCAAGTGACCCTTGAGAAATGCTGCTTGAGAGAGTTAGGTCTCTCTGCATGTATCTCACTCCATTCCCTGTCTTGAGAGCCCATCTGCATTGGCATTGCTAACCCCACTGCAGTGCTGCACTAACATATATGCTTGCAACCCCAGGCTCCATCTTAGCAACTTGACATTTTGCTGGCTGGCTCTGTTTAACCATGTTAGGGGGTTGTGATCTGTCATAACAGTGAATTTCCTTCCATACAGATAAGGCTGAAGTTTCTGCAGTGCCCACACTATGGCTAGACATTCCTTTTTTACAGCTGCATAGCATTCCTCCCTGGGTTGGACCATACAACTGAGATAAACCACTGGGTGCTCTTCTCCCTCTGGAGAAGGCTGGCTAAGTACAGCCCCCACCCCATGGTTCAAAGCATCCACCTGCACAACAAATTCTTTACTGTAATCTAGACTGGCTAACACAGAGGGCCCTCCCAAAGCAACTTTAAGCTTCTGGAATACCTGATCACATGCTGAGGTCCACACTACCTTATCTGGCCTGTTCTTTCTTGTCAGGTCTGTGAGGGGAGCAGCTATGGTACTATATATGGGGACAAACTTTCTGTAGTACCCTGTTGTCCCCAAAAATGCCCTCACCTGCTTTTTAGTAACAAGTGCAGGCCATGCCTGAATGGCTTCCACTTTGGCAGGTTCTGGCCTTATCTTACCACTCCCCACTCTATGTCCTATGTAGGAGACCTCTGCCATACCCACCTGATATTTACTGTGCTTAATGGTCAACCCTGCCCTCTGTAGTCTGCCCAGCACCTCCCTGACATACTGAAGGTGCTCTGGCCAGGAATGGCTGTAGATGGCAATATCATTTAGGTAAGCAAGGACAAACCCTTCTGCTGCTGCTAGGATACAATCTACCAGCCTCTGGAAAGTCACTGGGGCATTCTTCATCCCAAAGGGCATCTTTGTGAACTCATACAAGCCAAAAGGAGTCACAAAGGCTGACTTCTCTCTAGCACTGGGAGTCAAGGGCACCTGCCAGTAACCCTTGGTAAGATCAATGGTTGTAAGATACTTAGCCCCACCCAGCTGCTTTAGGACCTTATCTGTCCTAGGCATGGGTTAAGCATCTGACTCTGTGTAACTATTTAATTTCCTGTAGTCCACACAGAACCTGGTGCTGCCATCCTTCTTTGGCACCAGCACTGCTGGGGAGGCCCAGGGACTGTTGGACTCTTGAATCGCCCCTAGTTCCAACATCTCCTGTACCTCCTCCCTCAGAGTCTGTTTGACTCGCTCAGGCACTCTAGAAGGGGCCTGCCTAATAGACCTTTGGGGTCCTGTGTCCACTTGGTGCTGGCACAGGTGGATGCTCCCTGGTTTCCCAGTGAACATGTCCCCAAAGTCCTGCAACACTGCTCAGATTTCTGGAACCTGGGTAGGAGATAGCTGCTGGGACATTTCTACCCCTTCTACTTTGGTGTCAGCCCGAGCCTCACTGAGGAGATCAGTCCCCAGATCTCCCTCAGACTCCTACTGCAATTCATTGCAAATGCTCAGCACAAGGGCCTCCCTATCATGGTAAGGTTTCATCATGTTAACATGTTACAGTTTGTGGCCCTGCCTTCTGCCTAGCAGTTCCACCATGTAATTAACATCACTTACCTTTCTTACCACCTTGTAGGGTCCCTCCCAATCTGCTTGCAGCTTGTTGTGTCTGACAGGAATGAGAACCATTACCTGCTGCCCCACAGTATACTCTCTAGCTCGAGCATTCCTGTCATACCACACCTTTTTCTGTTGTTGGGCTTCTGCCAGGTTCTCCTGGGCCAAGCCCATGAGTTCCTTGTGCCTTGTCCTGAGGTTTAGGACGTACGCCACAACAGACTCCTTGTGAGACTCACACTCACCTTCCCACTCATCTCAAATTAAATCTAGAGGTCCCCTTACCCTTTGTCCATACAGAAACTCAAAGGGTGAAAAACCTGTGGATTCCTGGGGAACCTCTCTGTAAGCAAACAACAGATGGGGCAAATATTTGTCCCACTCCCTCTTAAACTGATCTGCAAATGCCCATAGTATGGACTTGATTGTAGAGTTTAACCTCTCAATAAGACCATTAGTCTGGGGATAGTAGGGGGTGGTCTTCATGTGCTTCACCCCACAGGACTTCCACAGACAAGCCAGCAGGTCTGACATGAAATTGGCACCTCTGTCAGACAGTATTTCTTTTGGGAAACCTACCCTGCTGAAAATCTCTAGCAAAGCATTTGCCACCTTCTCTGCCTCAATGGAGGACAAAGCCACTGCCTCAGGGTATTGTGTAGCATAATCCACTACCACTAGGATATACTTTTTTCCTATGGAACTTGGGGTACTCAAAGGACCCACGATATCCATAGCTACACTCTGAAATGGATTCTTAATCACAGGCAAAGGCATCAAAGGTGCTCTCACCTTATCTCCTGCCTTGCCTACCTTTTGGCACTGCTCACAGGTCCTGCAGTACCCTGTTACATCTCTGGAAATTCCAGGCCAATAGACGTTCTGCATAATATGCCTCTCTGTATGTTTTATGCCCATATGACCTGCACAGGGAATATCATGGGCTATGGCTAGAAGCGCCAGATGGTAGGCTCTAGGTACTACCGACTGCTGTACTCTCTCACCTTATAGCCCTCCCTCAGGAGTCCACTATCTGTTTAGTAACCCTTTGTCCCAGTATACAGATTCCCCCATTCCTTGAGAATCAGGTGCCTCCCTAGCTACCTGCCTCAGGCCTTGCAATGTAGAGTCTGAGAGCTGAGCTTGTCTCAACTCTCTCCTCGTAACCCTTCCCAGCTCCCCTTCCACAGGAAGTCTGGCATCCTCTGACAGTGGTGCCTCACTGTCAGCCTGGGTACTACTACTCACCTCTATCTTTGCAGTTACTCTGTTCAAGGGAAAATCAGTACCCACAATCAGCTGTGGCTCACATTCAGTCTCACTGCTACAGAGTAGCTCCCTCCCTGAAGTAACCACCTCACCAGTCCTGGCTGCCAGTATGCAGTCTGTCTGGGTCTCCAGGCTACCAGATATACCTACTTGTCTCCAAGCCTGACTTCATGTAACTGCATAAGCACAGGGTACTGCACTGTCAAAATCATTCCCTATCAGGACATCTGCAGGTATATCCAGAAACACACCTACTTGCTGGCTTCCTTTTTCACCCTCCCAGTCAAGGTGAACCCTAGCCAAAGGTATTTGGAATGGGATACCCCCTAAAGCCCTGACTGGAGTAGACTTTCCAGGCAAGTAGTGCTCCTCTGTAACCATTGCAGGCTTTAAAATGGTTATAGCAGAGGCTGTGCCTCTCTTAGCAATGGCCTCTTTGCCATTCACTACAATAGGATATAACCTCTGGTGATAGTTTGGTACCCTTGTTGTCTCAAGACAACCTACTATTGGCATTTTGTCTTTCCCACTTACTGGCTCCCTCACCTTTTGTTCCCCACCTTGCCTCTGTGGACATCTGTATGTCACATGGCCCCACTGGTTGCATTCAAAACATTTAACCCTAGGTCCTGGACATGTACCTGGACTAGTGGCTTCCCCTGCTGATTCTGTTGGGGCAGTCTGTGCTGCCCACCATGGATTCCTTTAGATGCATGAGCAGTACTGGGGGTCCCTTTCCTGTGCAGGGCTGCCCTGCTTGCCAGGTATAGGTCTCCCTTCTTCCCCAAATCATCTGAAGTAGCACATTGTCTATCAGCTAACCAGATCCGCAGGTCCTCAGGCAAAGTGCTAAGGGCTTGTTCCCTCACCACAAGATCTGCCAGCCCTTCAGAAGTGGTGACCTGACATCCACTCACCCACCTATGGAAATAAGTGCTCAGTTCAGCAACATATTCACACACACTTTCATCTGCCTTGCATCTATGCTCACACAACTTTTTCCTATACATTTCAGGTGTTAGCTTAAACAATTCTAGCAAATGCTTTTTAACAGCAGTATAATCAAACATGCAACATCAGACAATTTTGACAACACAGTTACAGCTTTACCATGGAGTAAGGGGGTCAGGAACTGTACCCAGAGCCTTTGGTTAGCACCATACTGTTTACATACCTTCCCAAACATATGAATGAAACTATCAAAATTATCCCCTTCTTTAAACTGCAGAAGAAACTTACTGACTTGTTGTGCTTCTGGGGTCCAGTTACTCCCTTCCTCATTACCTCCATGACTTTGGCGAAGAGTCAGCATCTCTTCCTCATGCTGCCTCTGCCTCTCCTTTTCCTCAGCTTCTAGGTGTAGCAGTTTCTCATTCTCCTCAGCCTACAAACGTCACAGTTTCTCATTGTCCTCACTCTCTAGATGCCTCAGTCTCTCAGTTGCTTCTATTACCACACACCTCACCTACAACTCAAGCCTCTTTAGCTCCAGATGGATTTTTAAGTCCTCTGCAGAACGGTTGAGCTGTCCATTCTCCGAGGGTATTATATCTCCACAGACAGTCTGATTGTCCTCCTGGTTGCTGTTTTCTGATGCAGCTGTAACCAAGGCTGCAATCAGGTCTGCCTTAGTCAGGTTTCCATGCACCGGTCCCCTAGCCTGGCACATCTCAGCCAGCTGGCTCTTTGTCAGCTTTCCATACTTCTCTGCTGACATGCTGCCTGCTCACCCTGACTAACTAAGCTAACAAAAGAAATAAAACAATTGTGATCTGAACTCTGAGTATTCACCGCGTGGCTGTTTAAGAGTACAAAACACCTTCAAAGCTCACTTTACACAAGCTACAGAGATTCACTCTACCCACACCACTACAAGCCAGTTAGTATTTGCCACCAATTAATATGTGATGTGGATATCCCACCACTGCCAAACAATTAATATGTGGCACCCGTGCCCTGGCCCAGCAATCAAGGAGCCTCAATCCTCACCACTAACACCAGAGAGGGCGTCTCATATATGAAGAAAGGATAACAAATGCACACAGTAAAGTGCAATTTCCCTTAAGAGCCCACAGAGATCACAGTCAGTCTGGGGCTGGTTGCTCCCTTGCTCTCCAGGTCCCTGATAAGACTCCCCACTGGCACAGCTATAGGGTCCAGATCTCAGCCAGCTGGGCAAGCTAAAACCTCCAGCACCCTCTCTGTCCAACCAGTGCTTTGTGTCCCTGCCCAAGTAGCTGACACACACACTTTGAGATAAGAGTTTATACAACCACACAGACACTCCTGGGGAAGGCTGGCACAGGTTCTCCAGCTGTGCCCCTTTTACCCAGACTATACAGTAGAAATTACTGCCACCACCCAGCTAATATTTATCAGCTACTCAAAGGCCATTAAAAGGGTGTCCAAATATTACTGTGCAATATTATTATCCAATTGGTAGTATAACTAAACAGTCAAGGCTTATTAGGGTGACTTGGTACAGTAATCACTATAAATATACAATGTACTCTAGAGCTTAAATTATCTCTACACAAAACAGCCACAGTTGAAAGGTTTTAAAATATTTAATAATAAATAATAAAAACACAAGACAATACTTTTTACTACACAGTGCTAGTCAAGAGTTCAGAGATCACAGAGAAATATGTAAAATAATTCAGTAGTGCAGTTCTGACATCACAGAAAACACGTAGTCTAATCTTTCTAGTTCCTAGCTATTTCTAAAAGAAAACACAAGTCTAAGATAACTTACATATGAGCAAGACAGTGCTGTGATTTGGATGGTCAAGACAAAATGTTCCATCCTCTCTGGTTCTCTCTGTTTAAATTGAAATTGTAGTTCTGATTCACATTACATCATTCTTCACACTTTCCTGGGGTTCCCAGGCTACACATTACATCATTCTTCACACTTCCCTGGGTTCCCAGGCTAACAGAAACTGCATTTACATTCTTAACATCTCCTTGTGTTGTCATGCAGCTGGTCAGGCAGCAGAACAATAAAAATACATTTGCAGGTTTAAATCTAGCAATTTAACTCTTGGTTAAAACAATAGAAGGAATGTATTCATCTAGACGGGCTGGAGCCGACTTTAGATCAAAGGGTCACAACATGCTTTTACTTGGCCAGTAGAGAGCACTTTTGTGATATTTTTTGCAGTTCCACATCAAACAACAGTTTTTTTTTTCCATTTAAGACAACAAGCCTGTGTCTTACATTAATATTTAGAAATTATAGAATTATCCATAAAATTCTATCTGGCTAGGCTGGCAGCCTTCACAACACCAATGGATGTGTGCCGTCAAAAGACAGTGTACAGTTTTATTGTTACACTCTCCAAATAGCAGGATAGAGCTTTTCTTTGAATCACTCTACCATGTTATTGCATTCCTAGCAAAAGCTTCAGGAAAGCACACATAGCTAATTTGCATCAGCTGTGTCCTTGGCCTGCCACATTTGCTTGCAACTTTCCCATTGCAGCCACTGAGGTGCTACAATCTGGAACCATCTTACTGCAGCAGCCATACAGCAGTCTTTGAAATGCCCTACACAATTCATTGAGTAATGCTGCCAGAAATAGGACTGCAGAGTGCATTACGTGTTTCTGAATCCTAGAGTCAGTCTTTTGCTATTGCCCATTTCATGCTTACTGCATTTATAACTTGATGCCATCTTGGACAATGCGTTTTGCTGCCATATGTAATCTCACTGATTTGTTATTTCATAGGTTTGTAGGTAGGTACTAGGCTATTGGCCCAAAGGCCTAAGTAAGCCTAGCCAACAAGGTTCCCTGGCTTACACCACCCAAGAAAGTTATTTTCCTGTGCCACTGTTGAGTCGAGCCACAGAAGTGATCCCCAGGGTGTATTTCCTTTTTCCCATCCACTTATAAAGATTTTTCTTGAAGAGCACTAATGAGGAACTTTGCTTGACATAGATGGGTAGCTTGTTCCAGAGTATGGGAAGTCTCTGGGACAGGAATCTATCACTCCAGCATGTCCTATTTATTGTGGTGACAAGGTTTAGGTCCCCAGAGCGTGTAGCTTGGAGGAATTGGGATTTTTTTAGGTGTAGCATGTCCAGCAGCCCTGGGTCTGCCATAGCTTTATATGTTAGGCAGAGATCACCTCGGAGTAGGCAATATGCTACGAAGTAAAGCTGGAATTTTTTGAGACGGTCAGTGTAGGGCATCTGTTTGAGGCCAGTAATCCTCTTTGTGAGGTACTTCTATGGCCTTTCCAGCTGCTGCAGATGTCTTGTGAGGTACATTCCAAAAGGGGCATTGTACTCTATAATGGGTCTAATGAGTGTCGAGTAGAGGGGAACAATGACCTGTTTTTTCCTAGATAAGAACCCTTTTGTGATAAGGTGTGCCACATAGAAGGATTTCCTGACTACTGTGGCGATGTGATTATCAAAGGAAAGACTACTGTCCACCTGGGTCCCCAGGTCTCTTATCACACATTCGGCATTAAGTAGATTGCCACCTATGTAGTATTTCATGGGTACAGAGTTTTTACCAAAAGGGATGACAATGCACTTTTTGGCACTGAGCTTGAGGCCATGGCTCTGACACTGGGCATCTGTCTCAGTGAGGCCCTTCTGTAGGATGTCCACAACATTTGGGGACTCAACTATGGCTCCTAGTTTGCAGTCATCTGCGAACTTCATTAGCCAAAAGCTTTCTGTGTTACACTGTACTTCAGAGAAGTAGATACCAAACAGGAGAGGTCCCAGGATTGAACTCTGTGGTACTGAACTTGTCACTGGTTTGAAGTCACATTTGGAGTCTGCAGCTTTTACAGTGTGGGTTCTGTCAGTGAGCCAATTGGCAACCCATCTTCTGACGTAGGGATTTATACCTAGTTTAGTGAGTTTAGCTATAATTCCAGAATGGGAAATGGTGCTGAAAGCCTTGGTGAGGTAAAGATAGGCTGTGTGAACTACCTTACCCTCATCTACAGCTTTGGTAACTGCCTCAAAGAAGTCGATCAGGTTCAGGAGGCAAGATCTGCCTTTCACAAACCCAAACTGGATGGGTTTCAGAATTTGGAGGTTACCAATGTCTTTGTTTATGAGTTCCATGATGATGTGTTCCATGGCCTTACAGACCAGGCTCATCAGGCTAATAGGGCAATAGTTCCCAGGATCAGGGTGGCTCCCCCTTTGTGGAGTTAGATAACTGTTGCTGTGTGCCATTCAGTGGGCACAAAGCCTGGCGTGAAACTATGATTGAACATGGTGCTTAGGTGGGGAGCCAGTTCGTTCTGAAGTTTGTGTACAACGCAGCTTGGGATGTTGTCCGGTCCCACGGATGCTGTGTTTTTGGCTTTAGTGAATACAGTTTTTACCTGCATGGTTGTGATTACAGGGTCTTTGCATTCTTCCTGTATAGATATGGGCCCTTTAGCGGGTGAGAGAGGGGTAATGTTAGCACTGAACCTATCTGCCAGGATGTTGGCAATATCAGTTGGTTCTGTAATTTTCATGCCGTTGTGCTGTAACTCAGAGCAGATCTGGGGGTTGCCATTGAGATTCTTGACATAGCTATAGAATGCTTTGTGGTTGTACCTAGAATCAGTGGCAATTTTGTTTTTGTAGCTAGCTTTGGAGGATCTTATAAGGGATCTCAGCTTCTTACTGAGACTGACCAGGGAACTCCTCCACTCATGGGATTTTACTCTCTTTTGCAACAGCTTCTTCCTTCTGTTGTATGTTTATGGCAGGGGACTACCAGATTGGCTTCCTTTTTTTGGAGGCTAGTGTCTTGGTTCTGTTTGGGATAGCACGATCCATGCACTCGTGTAAGTGCTTATAGAGTGCATCTGTGTAGGATTCAGCAGTCATAACTGTATTGTCCATCTGCATGGTTGTCATGACGTTTGCCACTTCTGTCTTAAGAAGCATGAAGTTGGCTTTGGAGAAAATTTTTACCATGATTTCCTTAATGAGGGGTGGGGGCAGGATGTGGATATCTAGGGTGATTAGCTTATGGTTGGATCTGACCAACGAGGAGTTGACTTCAGGTGTGGAACTCCAGTCACTCATGCTGGTAATGATTAGGTCTAGGATATTGTTGCCCCTGGTGGGGGTGTGGATAAGTTGATCCAAGGCATTGTAATTTATGAATTCCAGAAAGCGTTGAGTGAAGGAGTTGGTACATGAGTAGTTTTCCCAGTTAATGGTGGGGTAGTTGAAATCGCCAGTTATTAGGGTGTTTGGTTTAACCCTAATATTTTCCATTAAATCAAAAGAGGAGTGGGAATCCTGGGGACATGGTGGGGGATCTGTAGCAAGCTACAATTTGGATTGCAGTTTTGCACAGAGTTAGTTGCACTTGGATAACCTCGGATGCATTATGCTGAGCAACTAGCCTGGAGGTGTGAATATCCTTAATGAATATGGAAACACCTCCGCTTTTGGTGTTCTGGTCCAAGTTAGGTGGCCGAAAAGTGTGGTATGAGTTATAGCCTGGTAATGCAGGTGTGCTCTCTGGAGCCTTGAACCAGGTCTCAGTCAGTGCACAGATATCAATGTTCTCCATTGTAAGGAGTGCCTCGAGGGAGTGCATTTTGAGATTTAGACTTCTAGCATTGAGTAGCATTACCCTCAGTTTTTGCTTGCCTGTTCCTGTTACGGTGGTGAATTTCTCATTTGAACCTTGCCTAAAAAGGCACTATATGGGGGCAGCAAGAGCCTTAGCCAGTATCCAGAATACCAGGAGTGACAGGTGCAGGCCATCTCTGGCAAAGCATCATTGTCTGTCAACCATGTCGTCCATGGCAGACAAATACTGGATCCCCTTAGAATGACACCAGAAGCTTAGCCAATTGTTGAAGTCAATCATTTTGCCCTTGTACTGCGGTATCATTCTGGGCGATGGCAGGATGCTACTCAGGGCTAGGGTCATACCTGCCAGGGCTACAAGATCGGAGAGCTCTTCCATGTCTCTTTTCATGTAGTCCAGGGAGGTACATCTCAGGTCATTCACACCAACATGGACAATGACAGAGTCATATTTGTACTTGCTGTGGAGTGATCTGAGTGCGTGAGTTATGTGGTGGATCCTGGCACCCAACAGGCAGCTGACAGTAACCTTCTCCTTGTTTATCCTGGTGAGTGGGACATCAGTGTGCCTGACTATAGAGTCACCTATGACTAGTGTGTTGGGTATGTTGTTTTGCCTTATGGGCTGTGGTTGAGTGGCACACTGAGTCTGTGGGTTATGTGTCATTTGGGTTGCGTTGGGGGGGTGGAGGTTGCTTGCGTTTCTGCTTTGGAGGTCTCTGTTGCTTGAGCAGATTATTGAGAGCCTCTGAGAATGTTTTTGTGTTTCTGTGTGTGGACTTTGGTGGTGTAGGTTTAGTGGGACTATGTGATGAGTGTTGTGTGGTGCAAGTGTTTACCTTCTCCTCTTGACTGTCAAGTTCAGTCTTGGTTGGAGAGAGCTTTACCTCCAGTTTGGCTAGATAAGTGCATCTCTCACAGGTTGTGGTGTTGGGTGATAGGAGGAGAGAGTTGTCTGTGTACATGAGGCAATTGCTACATTGCCCCAAGATGCCCACATTCATCAGATAGACAGGAGAGAACACTGGGAGCTGACCCTTGGACATCCCTAATTAAAAAACTACTTTCCTCTAGACAAGTGAGGAAAGTGAGTATAAGAGCTGTTTTTCTATAAGCAAGTGAGGAAAGCAAGTACAACTGTTTTCCACTAGGTAAAGATGAAGGTTGAGTGCTGTAGTAATTTGTAGCTTATTTAGTGCTAACAACAAGTTCTGAATAAGTGCTGAGCATGAATAAGCAAATTCAAGTGCTATAACTAAGAATCTGTACCTGGATCTTGTGGTAGATAGGTTACCTAGTGCTTATCACTCCCATTGATAAGGTAGAAGGCTTCCCTCCAATGCAGAAAGGCTTGGGGGGGCTCAGAAGCTTACAAGCAGTCCTGGATACAGCAAATCCGTATCTGGACTAGACTAGTTACAGGAAAGGTGAGAAACAAGCGCAAACGCAGGCTTTTAAACCAGAAGGTTGAAAGAGATGGAAAAACTGCCCAAACGGCCAATAAACTACAATTTCTGGGTCAGAAACCACTCTTGTGGTAGATATGCTATCTAGTGCTTATCACTCCCACTGATAAGCCAGAAGGCTTCCCTCCAACACAGAAAGGCCTGGGGGGCTCAGAAGCTTACAAACAGTCCTGGATATAGCAAGTCTGTATCTGGACTTATTAATTACCAAACTCTTACAGCTTAGCTTTATTTTCATTTTTAGTTTTGTTGTCAGTTTTAGACACTTTCATGTGATCAGTCAGTGATTTCATCTGCATATTTGAAAGCTTGTTTATATATCAGTGGCCTTTTCAAATTTAGCTTTGATTCTGTCAAAAGCCTGTTTTTATGTAGTCACCATTTTATGCCACAGATAAGTCTGTTTCTGATTACTGAATTGCACACATAACTCTTAAAATCCACACTCATGGGGTTTATTATGAATAACTGTCTCATTTAATCAACATGTGATTATTCAAACTGAAAAAAATCTAAAATCTCGGAAGGTCACAAAAACAGCAACATACAGAGGCAAGCCAACTGCATCCACCAACATTACATAAACATATACATAAACACACACACACATATACTCAGAGATACCACAGATTCAAACAGGAAGTGAGGAAAACACAACACTCACCTTCTGAGATGTGCTTCGTGTTTCACTGTTGCAGTCATCACACTTGGGTTATCTGCCTGCAGGTAGCCCTCAGTTGACCCCAATACCAGAGTCTTGGGATTTCTGCATCGGATGCTGTCGCCTCTTCCATGATGTCAGGTCATTAGGGGTATAAAACATGCAGCCGACACCATTACATCAGTCTTTCTTGCTGAGAAGGAGCCCAAAGCAAAAGCAGTTCGCAAGTGCCAGTCGGCCGCTACCTGAAATTTTCGTTTTTCAAGTTTCAGACCTCAAGTCTTCTAAAGCTAAGTACCCTGTTGGGGATTCTCTTTTCTTGCCCTAACCTATGTCAGAAAAAAATTAACAATTGTCTTGCCTGTGGAAAGCAAATACCTCACAAAGATTTTCATTCTTACTGCGTCACCTGTTTAGGCCCAGGCCACGACGTCCTGTTGGTTTTGTGCCTTGTTTAACATCCGTACCATTCGTCATCAGGCTATTTTTGTAGCTAAATTCTTTCACTCTCGATGTTCATCATGCATACAGCTGCAGTCATAACAGATGGGTTATCCTGCCGTCAGGCGGGTCCTCGGTCGGCCGAATTCCAAAGTCTAGATCCGGCGTCGGTTGTCGTCACTTCCTCCCTGACGTCAGTGCGGCAGGGGTATAAAAGAACCAGCCGACGCCATTTTCTTCAGTCTTTCTTGCCGCGTGGTGCCCGAAGCAGAAGCAGTTCGCAAGTGCCGGTCGGCCAGCTCCTGAGATTTACGAAAATTTTTCAGCCGAAGTCTTCTTGAAAGCTAAGTACCCCGTTGGGGAAACTTTTCTTGCCTCAGACCGATGTCAGACAAAGTTAATAATTTCATTTCTTGTGGGAAGCAAATACCGCATAAGGATTTCCATTCCTTCTGCATTCCTTGCTTAGGCCCAGACCACGACGTCTCGGCCTGTCGTTTTTGTGCTAGATTCAACAAACGCACTATTAAGCGTCGGCAGAGTTCGTCCAGCACTATTTTGGTAAAAAAATTAATTACATTATGTCGTCGGATACTCCGACTCCAGTTTTGAGTAAAAGACGCAAAGATAAGGACCAGCATACGAGGTCCGCGACTTCTACCGACACCACGCTAAAGCCGGCTACAGGTGCTCCGGTTCTCAGCAAGGTGCCTACGCAGCCCCTGAGTACCGATGATGCTTCTTTAGCGGTGTCTTCTGTGCCCAAAGTCGCAGGCTCCTCGGCCCCCACTCCGTCTACAGATACCGACTCCACTCTTGACGGGGAAACTCAGAATTTAGACAGACCTGCCACTTTTCAAGGTGTCTTCAGGCCTTCCTCTTTTTCCATTAAGGCTTTCACAAAATCTAAAGCAGCCATGAAAACTAAAAGACAAGTTCCACAGAGCCCCTCTCAAGGCCCCATGCCTAAAAAACAGATGCTCAAAATGGCAGAGGATTTGATTACTCTTATCAGGGGTTCTCAACCACCCTCGAACAAAAGGCCCAGACTGGAGGAAGACTACCCTTCCTCAGACCAAGCCTCTATTACCTCAGAACATTCTGAGGACCAGGAATATTCATATTCCCCTTTTGAAGATTCTGATGCTGAGGAGTCCATTCCCTCGGTCTCCCCCCCTGAGGACTATTCTTTTGGGGAAACCTTACATACCTTGAGGAAACACTTTCACTGGGAAGGCCAAGATTACTCAGATTCCAAGAAAAGGCTCAGGGATTTTCTCTTGCTTCCTCAGCACAGGCCTCTGGCTATCCCTCCTGTTTTGGATATATTAGATGATGTGTACACAGAAGCCAGCCAGCCTCAACCCAGATTCTTTACCCCCAGCTCCTGTTAAGCCTGACAGGTATTACCGGGTTCCTGATTCACACCAATTCCTATACAAAAGCCATGCTGCTGACCCAGAAACTATTTCACAGGGTCCCAAGGGAATTAAGGCCTCTACTGCCAAAAACCCATTACCTTCAGAGATGGATTCCAGAGCTTTAGAAAGGTGGGGGAAAAAGGTGTACACCTCGGCCACTTTAACCATGAGGGCATTAAACTGTCAGTTCCATATGTTAAAGTATCAACAGTTTTTGTTATCTCATTTGAAAAGCAAAATGACACAACCTGAACAACCAGATTTAAAGGAGTTGCAGGATTTGTTGCATAGTCCAGAGCAAGTGAGTAAACATAACTTGCAATGTGGTTTTGATGCTTTAGAGGCCTCATGTAGAGCTGCTGTTACAGGGTCTGTCATACGTAGACATGCTTGGCTCAAAGAGCAAACCTTACCAGATCATGTCAAAGCTAAATTACTAGATGCACCTCTTCAAAAAGATGTATTGTTTGGTGTTAAAGCTGAGGAGGTACTAAAGAAAATGGAGGAAAAAGCAAAATCAATGCAAACAGTGAAAGATTTCCTACAGGTACAGCCTCCACGTTTCAGCAGAAACTGGCCTTCAAAAAATTGGTCCTTTCCAGCCACGGACAGACCTCAAAGAGGTAGATACATGCACCTGAGGGGTAGAGGGCAATCTCAAGGATCATTTAGAACCAGATAATGGCAAGCACCTACACCAAGAGGTGGAGAAGCTAGATCACAGCCATTCAGAAAGCAGACACAATGACTTTCCCCTTTGCATGCCAAGCAAAGCTTTAATGGCAGCACCTTTAGGTGGAAAACTGGCATTATTTTAAAAAAATTGGCATATTGTCACAAAAGACAAATGGATCCTGGACATTATAGACAGAGGCTACAGATTCCACTTTCACACCCTTCCAAAAATGAGAGACATGCCAAACCTGTCACAAAATCAAAGGGCAGAGGCACAAAAACAAATTTCAGCTCTCATGGACATGAAAGCTATTCAGGAGGTACCTGCAAAAGAACAGGGTCAAGGTTTTTATTCCAGACTATTCCTGGTACCAAGGAAGGACAAAGATTGGAGACCTATTTTGGACCTATCCATCCTAAACACATATTTACTTGTACCAAAATTCAAGATGCTCACATTACAGCAGGCTGGTAACATTGGACCTCAAGGAGGCATACCTGCATGTCCCTATCAGACAAGATTGCAGAAGATACCTCAGATTTCTTGCAGGTTCAACCCATTATCAATTCTCTGCATTGCCCTTTGGCTTATCTACTGCGCCCAGAGTGTTTACAAAATGCCTGGCATCAGTAATTGCCTTCTGCAGACTTTAAGGGATACAAATATACCCATATCTGGATGACTGCCTGATCCAAGTGGACAGCAAGCACATACTTCTGAAACACCTGGCCTTTGTAATAAAATTGTTGAACTTTCTGGGATACACAGTCAACAAAAAGAAATCAAAACTAATACCCTCTCAAGCAATAATTTTCCTGGGTGCCAGCTTGAATACAAACACCCAGATGGCCTACCTCACGCCAGAGAAGCAAGGGCAACTATCTCAATACTTCAGAAAAATGTCAACCTTCACCAGGCTGACTGCAAGGAAAGTCCTGCAGGCTCTGGGATTCATGGCATCTTGTATCCTACTGATCCCATATGCAAAGCTGCATATGAGGAAACTTCAATGGTACCTAAAAAACTTATGGTCTCAACACAGCCACAGTTTGGAAACAATTATACCACTCATTCCATGTCTTCAAAAGGAATTTCTGTGGTGGGCTCAAGCATGCCAAAGAAACATAGGTCTCCCTTTCTGCATGCCTCAAGCAAACCAAATCATCACAACAGATGCCTCGGACTACACCTGGGGGGCGCACATGACAGATCAGTGCATTCAGGGCAAATGGTCCCAAAAAGAGAAGCACCTACACATCAATCAAAAGGAAATGCTAGCAGTACAAAATGCAATTATGGCCTTCAAAGACCTACTGCATCCAGGCCAGCTATTGATAATGGCAGACAACACCACAGTGATGTGGTACATAAACAAACAGGGAGGAACTCATTCATACCCCCTGTGCAGACTAGCCATGTCCCTTTGGAACACGGCTCTGGAATTGCAAATCCAACTTCAAGCACAATTCCTGCCAGGGAAGGAAAACACGCTGGCAGACAACCTAAGCAGAAATATGACAGATCCACACGAATGGAAGTTGCATCCTCAAGTTTTCGCAAAGATAATTCAGGCATGGGGACGGCCAGACATAGATCTCTTTGCTACCCACAAAAATTACCAACTGAAAAAATTTTGTTCAAGGACCTATCATCCACAGGCCTGGAAAGTGGACGCACTTTCTTTCAATTGGACAACATTGACAGTCTATGCCTTTCCACCTCTTCCTCTGCTGCCCAAAGTTCTATTAAAAGCCAGAGCAGAGAGGCCAAAGATGATTCTCATTGTTCCAGACTGGCCAAGACAACACTGGTATCCACTCCTGAAGAGCCTGACGCATTCCCCCCCATGGATCCTGCCTCTAGTGCCTCTTCTGTTGACCCAACACAGCTTCAAAACTCTTCACAGTCAGCTAAATACCCTCAATCTAGCAGCATGGAGGATTCCTTGATTTCCCAACAGACCCTCCTCTCCAAGGAAGTGCAGGATGTCATCTTGGAGGCCAGAAGACCTTCAACTAGAAAAGCCTACTCCGCCAAATGGAAACGGTTTTGTGCCTGGAATCAAAAAAAGGGCCAGAATCCTTGGGTTCTAAATTTACCTCAAATATTACAGTACCTAGCTGAGATGTTAAACAGTGGACTTTCCTTCTCCTCCATCAAGATCCATGCTTCAGCCATTTCTGCACAATACAACACTGATCCTCCTTTATTCTCTCATCCTCTCTTAAGACAGTTCCTCAGAGGGGCTAAGAATATAAAACCCCCAAGGAAACCACCAGTACCTGCTTGGGACCTCAACTTCATTTTAGAAAAACTGACTCTGCCTCCATTTGAGCCAGCTGCCTCAACAGAACTACAATATTTGTCATGGAAAACAGCCTTCCTTCTGGCTATCACCTCAGCACGCAGGGTTTTGGAGCTACAAGCCCTCATGGCGGTGCAACCTTTCATCATTTTCCATCAGGACAGAGTTTCCTTACGAACCAACCCTTCCTTTATGCCAAAGGTAGTATCCAGTGTAGCCTTGAATCAGACTATACACTTACCTACCTTTTATCCTAACCCACAAAACAAAGGAGAAAGGCTACTACATTCCTTGGACATGCACAGACAACTTCGTTATTATTTGGACAGGACAAAGCCATTCAGAAAATCAGAGCAACTCTTTGTGTCCTATGCTACAGATGCTCAAGGAAAGGCTATTTCCAAACAGACAATCTCAAAATGGATAGCCCACTGCATACGCTTTTGTTACTCATTTCATGGAAAAACTGTACCTACAAGCATCAGATCTCACTCCACAAGGGCCACAGCTACCTCTGCAGCTTTCCTCAGGGGGGTTCCTACCAAGGATATTTTGGAAGCAGCCACTTGGAGTTCTGTGCACACTTTCTCCAAGCACTATCACCTTCCACTATACTCTAAATCTAGAGCGGCCTTTGCCACAGCAGTCTTGCAGGGCATCCTTGCTCCTCCTAGTTCCACTTAGTGCCTGACACCCCTTTTTAGCTTTGGGATTCTACCCATCTGTAATGACTGCAGCTGTATGCACGATGAACATAGTACAGTTTTGTACCTATCATAAATGTAGATGTTCAAGTGCTAATACAGCTGCAGTCCAGGTTTCCCTCCCTCCATCCCCTCTTGGAACAGGCCTTATGACAAACACCTCCTCATACAACCTGATTGGGGTATTCTTTATGGTGTATTTGCTTGCAAACTACTGTTTTTTGATTATATTTCATTGCATTATTACATAAGTTTATGTTTTGCCTTCCTTCTGGGGGCACCTGACATCTGGGGCAAGAAAAACTGAAGAAAATGGCGTTGGCTGGTTCTTTTATACCCCCTGCCGCACTGACGTCAGGGAGGAAGCGACGACAACCGACGCCGGACCTAGACTTTGGAATTCGGCCGACTGAGGACCCGCCTGACGGCAGGATAACCCATCTGTTATGACTGCAGCTGTATTAGCACTCGAACATCTACATTTATGGTAGGTACAAACCTGTACTTTCTCCATATTCTGAAATGGCTTCATTAAGCCATCCGACTACCGATATTCCAAAAAAGCGCAAAGACAGAGACAGACAGCATAGGTCAAAAACTGCCGACGACGCTTCCATTAAGCTTGTCTCCAGTCCGCCAGTACTCAGTGAGGCGCCTTTGCAGCCCCTGATGCCCATTTCTACAGATTAGCAGGCCTCTGCTGAGATCCATTCAGAGTCCAGTATGCCGCAAGATGCTTCTTCGACTATGGAACCTGCAGATGTCTCTACCTTGGATGGGTCCGGAGCTGCTGTGCCGGCACCAGCTTCTGAGGGTGTATTCCAACCTACCGATATTCATATTAAACTGACAATTTAATTTCCTACTAAAACTACTGAGTTTCTCAGGCCCAGAGTTTGCACTATGCCTAGAAAACCGATGTCCAAAGCGCATGCTCATTCTCCCATGCCACAAAAACAAATGCTTAGAATGGCTGAAGACCTTATTACTCTAATTAGGGGAAGCCAGCCTTCCCCCTGCCAAAAGACAAAAGAATTTAATTTCCTTCTGATTCTACAGACCATGAGTCTGATGACTCTGACCCTTTTGATTACCAGGACATACCATACCCTTATCTACCTATAAGGATTCAGATGCAGACAAATCCATTCCCTCTGCCTCCCCTCCAGAGGATTTTTCTTTTGGTGAAACTTTCCATACCTTAAGAGAGCATTTCCGCTGAGAATGCCAGGACTATCCTCAGTCCAAAAAGAGACTCAGGGAATTTTTAGATTTGCCTCAGCACAGGCCTCTAGCTATACCCCCTGTCCTGGATATTGTAGATGATGTCTTCTTGGAGTCCATTCTTACTCCTGACACCTTACCACCAGCTCCTAGAAAATCTGATAGGTACTACAGAGTACCTGATTCTCATAAATTTCTCTTTAAGAATCCTACTGTGGATCCAGAGACCATTTCCCAGGGACCTAAAGGCATTAAGGCTACAACAGCCAGACAGTGATTCTAGAGCTTTAGATAGATGGGGTAAGAAGGTATATACCTCTGCAACTCTTGCCATCAGGACTTTGAATTGCCAGTTTCACATGTTGAAGTACTAGCAACATATTATGGAACTAATTAAACAAAAAATGGTGTTGCTTCCAGATTGTGCAGAAAATAAAGATTTACAAGAGTTAATGCATTCTGCAATCCAAGTTAATAAACATACTTTGCAATGTGGGTTTGATGCCTTAGAAACATCTTGAAGGGCTGCTGTCACTGGGTCTGTACTGAGAAGGCATGCTTGGCTAAAAGAACAAGTCTTGCCTGGCCATGTCAAAGCAAAATTACTAGATGATCCATTAAATCAGGAGCATTTATTTGGCACAAAAGCAGAATAAGTTCTTAAAAAAAGCTGGAAGAAAAAGCTAAATCTATGCAAACAGTCAAATATTTCTTACAGGTGCAGCCACCTAGATTCAGTAAGCATTGGCCTTCAAAAAACTGGTCCTTTCCAGTCCCTCTCAGGCCTTCTTAGTCCAAACCCAGGGGAAACAAACCACCAAGACTACAGTTTCAGGGTATGCAGAGATCTAAACAATGGAGTCTTTTCACCTCAAAACCAGGAAGTGGTAAGCCACCCCCTTATGGAAAAAGTTCACAATGACTTTCCAATTATCCTTCCCAGCCATGCCCAAGTAGTTGCACCCCTAGGAGGAAAACTCGCCCTTCATGCAAAAAACTGGATGTCCATTACTCAGGACCGATGAGTTCTAAACATTGTATACCAGGGATACAGATTCTACTTCCACTCACTGCCAGCACCAAGCGGGTTGCCAGACCTTCCTCCAAACCAGTGGGCAGAGGCTCAAAAGCAAGTACTTTCCCTTGTCCATATCAGAGCTATTCAACCTGTTCCAGTAGAACAAAGGAGTCAGGGTTTCTACTCCAGACTGTTCCTGGTGCCCAGAAAAGAGAGCTCTTGGCACCCTATCCTGGATTTATCAATTCTCAACAACTTTCTGGTGGACCCAAATTTCAAAATGCTTACACTGCAACAGCTTCTTCCTATGCTAGCAAAGGATGCCTGGTTAGTCACTCTAGACTTAAAAGAAGCTTATTTGCACATCCCCATAAGGGAGTCATGCAGGAAATATCTACGTTTCAGGGCTGTCTCTATGTCCTATCAGTTCTCTGCACTTCCCTTTGGCTTATCTACTTTGCCCAGAGTATACACAAAATGCCTGGCTCCAACCATTGCATACTTCAGGCAGAGAAATATTCAAATCTATCCATACTTGGATGATTGCCTGATTCAGGCGGACAGTCAGGAATTGCTACTTCAGCACCTGGCATTTTTAAAAAGACTTCTAACTTCACTGGAATACACCATCAACGAAAAGAAATCACAACTGGTGCCCAGCCAACAAATTGTATTCCTGGGAGCAAGCTTGAATACAACTTCCCAGATGACATTCCTCACTCCAGAAAAGCAGGTCCATCTGCCAAACTATTTCAAAACTAATGGCCAACAAAATCCAGCTATCTGCAAGGAAAATACTGCAAGCCCTAGGGTTCATGGCCTCATGCATTCTGCTAATTCCATATGCAAGACTGCATATGAGGAAACTTCAGTGGTACTTAAAAAGTCTCTGGTGTCAACATTCTCAGGACCTGGAAACAGTGATTCCTATCATACCTTGTGCAGTGCTCCTTTGGTGGGCAGAAGCATGCAACCACAACAAGGGACTTCCTTTCACTCAACCCCTCGCCGCCCAAACCCTGACAACAGATACATCAGTCTATGCATGGGGGGCTCACATGGCAGGCAGATGCATTCAAGGCAAATGGAGCTCAGAACAAATTCCCCTGCATATCAATCAAAAAGAGATGCTAGCTGTACAGAATTCTCTGACAGTCTTCAAATACCTTATCCTTCGAGGATAGCTCCTGATAAAGACAGACAACACCACAGTTATGTGGTACATAAACAAGCAGGGTGGGACTCATTCTTACCCACTCTACAGGTTAGCCATGGCTCTATGGAACACAGCCTTGAGCATCCAGGTGCACCTACAAGCTCAATTCCTGCCAGGCAAGCAAAATTCACTGGCAGACAAATTAAGCAGAAATCTACTGGACCCTCACTAGTGGAAACTGGAACCCAACTCATTCAAACTTCTAACCTAGAGGTGGGGAACTCCGGAGGTGGACCTTTTTGCCTCCCCTCAAAACCACCAATTGAACAAATTTTGCACCAGGAACCCCCACAGCAGAGCCTGGAAGGTGGACGCCCTATCCTTTACATGGCAAAACCTCTCAATTTAAAGTACTACTCAAGATCAAACAGGACAGACCAAGGGCAATCCTTATTGCACCAGACTGGCCACACCTATGCAGTCTGACAGCAGTGCCACCCTGGCACCTACATCAGACACCTTCCCTGCTGTCTCAGCAGGAGGGGCAGATTTTGCATCCACAGCTGCAAACCCTAAACCTTGCAGCCTGGCTTATCTCATGAATACACCACTAGCATCCCTCAGCAAACAGGTGCTGGACATCATCCTTGAGGCCAGAAGGCCTAGTACTAGGAAATCCTATGCTGAAAAGTGGAAAAGATATTGTTCTTGGAGTCAGTCTCAAGGAAAGGACACAGCTGTGCCCAACTTACCTCAAATCCTTCATTACCTAGCAGAGGTACTCCACAGAGGTCTATCCTTCTTATCCATTAAGATTCATGCCTCTGTCTTCTCAGCTCATAATACTGAGCCTCTTCTCTTTTCTCACCCTCTTATCAAGCATTTCCTGAGAGGAGCTAACAGTTTAAGGCCCCATAGGGGAGCTCACACCCCGGCCTGGGACCTTAACTTTGTACTGGAAGAGCTCACACTTCCCCCTTTTGAACCTGCTGCTTCAGCAGAGTTAAAATTCCTCTGTTGGAAAACAGCCTTACTTCTAGCTATTGCTTCAGCAAGAAGAGTGTCTGAGTTACAGGCACTAATGGCGGTGGAGCCCTTCATTATTTTCCATGCTGACAGGGTTTCCCTCAGGACTAACCCTTCCTTTATGCCCAAAATGGTATCCAGTGTGGCTTTAAACCAATCCATCCATTTACCAACCTTTTCCCCTAATCCTCAGAATAGAGAGGAAAGGATCCTGCACTCCTTGGATGTGCACAGACAGCTCAGGTTCTACCTTGACAGGACTAAGCCTTTCAGAAAATCTGACCAGCTACTAGTCAGCTTTGCTACAGGGGCAGAGAGCGAGGCCATTTCAAAAAAAACTATCTCCAAATGGATAAGCACACTGCATCCATTTCTGCTACAAACACCATGGAAAACCTACCCCACAAGGGATCAGAACCCATTCCACTAGGGCTACCTTAACCTCTACAGCATTTCTCAGGGGAGACCCTACCAGGGACATTCTAGAAGCTGCAA
The DNA here is from genome assembly GCF_019279795.1 of Protopterus annectens. Taxonomy (NCBI): domain Eukaryota; kingdom Metazoa; phylum Chordata; order Ceratodontiformes; family Protopteridae; genus Protopterus; species Protopterus annectens. Next base: position 509,120,783 of record NC_056732.1, on the reverse strand, counting down.
CTTGGAGTTCAGTACACACCTTCACCAAGCATTACTACTTACCTATCTTTTCTAAATCCAGAGCTGGATTTGCTATTGCAGTCTTACAAGGCCTGCTAGCCAGCCCTAACACTTCTTGATTGCCTCCACCCTTCCTCAGCTTTGGGAATCAGCCCAAGTGTGATGACTGCAACAGTGAAACACTAAGAACATGGTACAGTTGTGTACACTTACCATAAATGTAGATGTTCGAGTGTATTCACTGTTGCAGCCCTGGTTTCCCTCCCTCCAGCCCCCTGCCTTTCTCTATCCTTTCTACCTATCCTCTTTATGGCCATCTTTTATGGCAGTAGTATTTACTTTTTACTTGAGGTGTTCCACACCATGTAATAGCTTCCTATTTTGGGGGCTCCTGACATCTAGGGCAAGAAAAACTGATGTAATGGCATCGGCTGCATGTTTTATACCCCTGACGACCTGACATCATGGAAGAGGCGACAGCATCCAACGCAGAAATCCCAAGACTCTGGTATTTGGGCCGTCTGAGGGCTACCTTCAGGCAGATAACCCAAGTGTGATGACTACAACAGTGAATATGCTCGAACATCTACATTTATGGTAAATGTACACAACTGTACTTTCTCACTCAGGTTGTTGTCCGTGTTTGAGGCTTGATGTTCTATATCTGTCACCTGGTGTGCAACAAACAGTAGGGTTCCACACACTGATGTTATGGTCTACTGTTACAGTGACTTCATGTATTCTGTTTCTTGAATTAGTTATATATGTATCAAGCACTTCTTGTGCCCTCCCCCAAAGCTTTCCAGTGGAAAAATGAAAAACAAATGATATAAGGTAAGTTTTTATTTGTCTCATAATATGACTGGATTTTTTCTGGACTTCAATATGAAGAAACATGCATAATTGACTACGTTCTGCTGCTAAGGCTGCTCGTGGTGAGATATAGCTCAAATCTTTGTATACAAAACTTCCAGTTTTTACTGCCTTTGGTTTGCCATTAAGGCTGTTTGTGGTGAACTATAACTCAGTTCTTTCAAAACATAACTTTTAATTTTCTATTGGGTTTTCCTGTGCTTTCAGAACAGTTAGAGGTTGAACCATTGACATTCTAAGCTAAAATTGTAAGAAAATCTTCCCTAAAATTGAAGTGGTTTCATACACTTTTAACACAATAAAGTACATATTTTCATTTTTGCATGTGCTAGAGGCTTGCTGTAGGGCAAAACAAACATTTGGATATGGGTTGTTTGTGAAAATAAAGTAACATTGTTTATCTATTTGTAGAAGACAAAATAACACAACTTATCCATTTAAGAACTCATCAGTAAAAGCAAATGACATTCAGGCTACAGCACCTGAAAAAAAACTATATGTGCAGCTGGTACCTCTGTGTCTGAAGATGAAGAAAATCAGTCCTTTCCTTGTAATAACAAGTTGAATATAGCCTTCACTTCTGGTACCATGTTTAAGGGTATCCCCACTTTTGTCACTATGTTGGTCTTCCTGACCAATTTCTCTTACAGTTGTGATCAAATCGGACTCTAGTTACTATAAGTCCTCAGCAATGAAGAGAAATGAGGCAGCCGTGCTATTAGCTTAGAGCTTTATTCACAGGTTAATGACATTTCACCAGATGTTACTGCTCCTTAAAGTTATATTACAAATATAATTGACTCAGAACTCATATAACCTTTTGCTAGGAAATTTTGTTGGTGTTTTTGATTGTATACAAGGGTTGCTGTTGGAATTAACTTATTAAATCACACTGTAGACAGTTGTCATATGTTTAGCTATAGTTATGGTGAGGGTATGTTTTTTTAAATAGGGACATGACGGTCCCTTTTCAGGGCAACCTTAGGACACCATCTGGTTAACTGACTGACTTGCTCAGAGTCACACAAAGGTGAATGTAGGCTGAGAGAGTCAAACGCTTAACTACAGGAAATGGCACAGTGACAGCAAATAGGACACCATCTGGTTAACTGACTGACTTGCTCAGAGTCACACAGAGGTGAATGTAGGCTGAGAGAGTCAAATGCTGAACTACAGGAAATGGCACAGTGACAGCAAATAGGACACCATCTGGTTAACTGACTGACTTGCTCAGAGTCACAAAGAGGTGAATGTAGGCTGAGGGAGTCAAACGCTGAACTACAGGAAATGGCACAGTGACAGCAAATAGGACACCTGGTTAATTGACTGACTTGCTCAGAGTCACACAGAGGTGAATGTAGGCTGAGGGAGTCAAACATTGAACTACAGGAAATGGCACAGTGACAGCAAATAGCCTTACTCCTATATATTAACTGCAACTTGATGGTATCAGCCACATAACATTAATTATTTTCTTCTGTGAATACAGGATGGTGATAAGCAAGTAAAATAAACTCTAAAATGCATCATAGAATATCTCAAATCCCAGATTTAATGGTCTCTTCGTTTAAAAAACTAAACCCTTCCCATTGACAAAATTCTTACCAACAGTCAACTGTAACTCCATGAAGGGTGTAAGTCACTTGTATAATAAACCCCTTGCAAAATGAAACACACATAAATGCATGTCTAATAAGTGAGAATGCACATGGTAAAAGAATTTAATAGACATTAAAATGGGTAATCTGTAGCATGTGAAGGTGTTAAAGTACCTAGTTGTATGTATAAAGCATGGTCAGATTAAAAAAAGTTGCATTTTTATAGACTTTTTGGTATCTGATAAAAATTCTATATATTGTAGACTAGTGTGAAACTAATCTTGGCTGTTTTTTGTAATAATGTGAAATGTCTTTAGCTCACTGGTAATACAGTTTTAGAATGTATTATGCTCAGCTCTGTAGTTCCATGCTCACATGTACTACCTACAATAAAAACTGCTTTTGCAAATTTCCCATTCTTTGCTTTCTTGAGGTTAAGAAGGCAATCTTAAACCAAAGGTTAGTTCTAGATGTGTTATTAAGAAAGGGAATTTGGGGATACAGTAAAATGAACATAATATTAATGTCCCAGGATACATTCGTTTTACAATGTCAATAATGTGAACATGTAGGTAACTATACAATAATTGTGTACAAACAGATCACAGAGTGGGAAAACCTACTACAATGAATGTAAAGTGCATACATAGCAGAAGTTAGTGTGCATTCCAGAATGAAATCTAGTCATAAGTAAAGTAGGTAACAAAGGCTGAAAGTGAAGGCTGAAAGTGAAGGGTATAAGAACTAGTTTGTGTGTAGGTGTTATAAAGTGGCGGGGAAGGACAGAAAGACACAGGAATATCTAGCAGTTAAATGTAAAGTGATACAGGATGGGTGACTTAGTGCTAGGTGTATTAGCTCATGAGAGGAGTAATGGTGTCTGATTCATGTGTCTTACAGGTTATTTCAAACGGGATGGGAGAGAGAGAGACAAATAAGGCTGTATGAAATACAGGTTTGAAAAAAGTGCTTGCAGATGGAGGACTACAGTATCCTGTGTCTTGGCAGGAAGAGGATTATATAGGTCTCAGGTGTGCAGTGGTTATTCCAGAAGAATATTTTTTCAGAAATGTTGGTCTCTGAGATGTTGAGTACCACTTTAGCTAACCCAGTTAACGTCTATGCTTAAATGCTACTTAAGAGCAGGGGCTTAAAAGGTATTGATCTGATGTTATTAAAATTCTGCTTTTGACTTCTGGTTTGAATGACTAACTTTAATGGTTTTCTTTACTGTAATAAATATTGAATGTTTACCCATCTTAGAAACTATTCCGCGGTGGTGCAGCGGTAGCATTGTTGCCTCACAGCAAGAGGTTCTCCCATTCGATTCTCGGCTGGAGTGCGGGGAGTGCCTTCTGTGTGGAGTCTGCATGTCCTCCCCGTGGTTGGGTGGGTGTTCAAAAGACATGCGTAAATGGGTGCACCTTCGTTGAAGGTTGAACGTTGAGCTGGCACCACGGTGTTCGTGAAAATCTACTGCCAATCATTAGCGGACCGGAGTTCCGCTGTGGCAACCCCTAATCGGGAAAAGCCAAAAGACAACAACAACAACCCACCTTAGAAACTAATGTCAATAGTGTACATTACAGCCTGTTTACTGTAATGGATATATCCATTTTCTCTATGTAACTAATCTGAACTACTCTGTTATTGCTTGCATTTCTACCTTTTTTGTGAAATGTCTTGTATTTCATCCAGGCTAAGCCTGAAATTGGTCAGTATTGATCGGTGCACTACCCCAATAAACAAATATAAAAGAAAAATGCTACGGTGTTACAGTTTTCCATTCTCATGCCATTACTTATGACACATAGAAATTTGCACCTAGATTTGATTGTTCAAAACCCAGACAGGCTTCAGTATGCTTAACTGCAGACTAGATGTCAAGTTGTCATTCTAGGCATCCTGACCTCATGTGCACAAATGGGAAAAAGGGGTTGTGGACGGATGAATGATAGATTCAAGGCCATCCCGGTTATGGGCAATATATATGCACAATGAAATATAGTCATAAAAAATTAGTGAACATATCAGACAGGTGAACAACAGATTAGGGATCTCAGAAGGATGTTCTTCATGTTTCACTGTTGCAGTCATCACATTTGGGTTATCTGCCTGCAGGTAGCCCTAAGTCAGTCTGAATACCAGAGTCTTGGGATTTCTGCATCGGATGCTGTGTCGCTTCTTCCATGACACCAGGTTGTCAGGGATATAAAACATGCAGCCAATGCCATTACATCAGTCTTTCATGCCTTGTGGTGCTCGAAGCAGAAGCAGTTAGCAAGTGCCGGTCGACCGCCTCCTGAAATTTTCGTTTTCTGAGTTTCTGACCTGAAGTCTTCTAAAAGATGAGTACCCCATTGGGGATCCTTTTTTCTTGCTCTAACTGATGTCAGAAAAAAATAATAATTGTCTTGCCTGTGGAAAGCAAATACCTCACAGGGATTTTCATTCTTACTGCATCACCTGTTTAGGCCCAGACCACGATGTCCCTCGCTGTTGGTTTTGTGTCTTGTTCAACGCCCGAATTATTCATCGTCGGACTATTTTTGTCACTAAATTCTTTCACTCTCGATCTCCGTATTCCAAAATGGCTTCCATAAGCCATCCGACTACCGATCTTCTGAAAAAACGTAAGGATAAAGATAGAGACAGACCGCATAGGTCCAAAACTGCCAACGATGCTACCGTTAAGCGAGTCGCCAGTCCATCGGTACTCAGTGAGGCACTTTCACAGCCCCTGATACCCACTTCTACAGATTTGCAGGCCTCTACTGAGACCCATTCGGAGTCCAGTATGCCACAAGCTGCTTCTTCGACTGTGGAACCTGTGGATGTCTCTACCTTGGATGGGTCCGGAGCCGCTGTTCAGGCACTGGCTTCTGAGGGTGTATTCAAGCCTTCCAATTTTCGCATTAAACCGAAGACTTCACTTCATTCCAAAAATACCGAATTTCTCAGGCCTAGAGTTCACACTACGCCTAGAAAACCGATAACCAAAGCGCATTCTCAGGCCCACATGCCACAAAAACAAATGCTTAGAATGGCAGAAGACCTTATTACTTTAATTAGGGAAAGTCAACCTTCCCCCTCAAAAAGGCCAAGAACTGAATTTCCTTCTGATTCTTCAGATCAAGAGTCTGATAACTCTGAACCTTCTGATTACCAGGACATACCCTTATCTACCTGTGAGGATTCTGATGCAGAGGATTCCATTCTCTTTGCTTCCCCACCAGAAGATTTTTCCTTTGGTGAAACCCTGCATACCCTTAGGGAGCATTTCCGCTGGGAGGGCCAGGACTACAAACAGTCCAAAAAGAGACTCAGGGAATTTTTAAACTTGCCTCAGCACAGGCCTCTAGCTATCCCTCCTGTTCTGGAAATTGTAGATGATGTCTTCTTGGAATCCAGCCTTCCCCTGATACCTTGCCTTCAGCTCTCAGGAAACCTGACAGGTATTATAGAGTACCTGACTCCCACAAATTCCTCTTTAAGAATCTTACTACAGATCAGAGATCATTTCCCAGGGACCTAAAGGCATTAAGGCTACAACAGCCAAAAACCCTACCCCTTCAGACAGGGAATCTAGGGCTTTAGACAGATGGGGTAAAAAGGTATACACCTCTGCTACTCTTGCCATCAGGGCTTTAAATTGCAAGTTTCATATGTTAAAGTATCAGCAACATGTTATGGAACTAATTAATCAGAAAATGATGTTGATTCCTGATTGTGCAGAACATAAAGATTTACAAGAGTTAATGCATTCTGCTAACCAAGTAGGTAAACATACTTTGCAATGTGGTTTTGATGCCTTAGAAGCATCTTGCAGGGCTGCTGTCACTGGGTCTGTTCTTAGAAGGCATACTTGTCTTAAGGAACAAACCTTGCCAGATCATGTCAAAGCAAAATTACTAGCTGCACCATTAAATCAAGAGCTTATATTTGGCAATAAAGCAGAAGAAGTCCTCAAAGGATGGAGGAAAAAGCTAAATCTATGCAAATTGTTAAAGATTTCTTACAAGTACATCCACCTAGATTCAGTAGGCATTGGCCTTCAAAAACTGGGCTTTTCCAGTCCCTCCCAGACCTTCTCAGTCCAAACCCAGGGGGAGCAGACCACCAAGACTACAGTCTCAGGGTATGCACAGATCTAAGCAATGGAGTGCTTCCTCCTCCAAAACATTGAGTAGTAAGCCGCCATCCTATGGTAAAATCTCACAATGACTTATCCTTAACTCTTCCAAGCCTTGCTCAAGTACTTGCACCTTTAGGAAGGAAACTTGCCCTGCATGCCAAAAACTGGGAGTACATTACCCAGGACAGATGGGGTCTTAAACATTGTTTCCCAAGGATACAAGTTCCACTTCCACTCACTCCCAACCCCAAGCGGATGTCCAGACCTCCCCCCAAACCAGTGTGCAGAGGCCCAAAAACAAGTGCTTTCTCTTCTCAGTATTCAACCTGTCCCAGCAGAACAAAGGGGACAAGGCCTTTTTCCAGACTGTTTCTGGTACCCAGAATAGAAAACTCTTGGCGTCCTATCCTGGATCGGTCCATTCTCAACATCTTTCTGGTGGTTCCAAAATTCAACATGCTTACTCTCCAACAGCTGCTACCTATGCTAGCCAAGGACTCCTGTCTAGCAACCCTAGACTTAAAAAAAGCTTGTCTGCATATCCCTATAAGGGAATCTTGCAGAAAATACCTACGTTTCAGAACAGGCTCTATGCACTATCACTTCTCTGCACTCCCCTTTGGCTTATCTACTGCGCTCAGGGTATTCACAAAATGCCTAGCTCCAGCCATTGCATATTGCAGGCAGAGCACAATTAAAATGTACCCATACTTGGACGATTGCCTGATTCAGGCGGACACTCAGGAATTGCTACTACAGCGCCTGGACAGTCAGGAATTGCAACTACAGCACCTGGCATTTGTAAAGAGACTTCACTGGGGTTCACCATCAACAAAATGAAATCACATCTGGTATCCAGCCAACATATTGTATTCCTGGGAGCAGGCTTGAACACAACTTCCCAGATGGCATTCCTCACTCCAGAAAAACAGATTGATTTGACAAACTACTTCAATCTACTGGCCACCAAAACCAGGCTATCTGAAAGAAAAGTATTGCAAGCCCTAGGGTTCATGGCCTCTTTCATTCTACTAATTCCATATGCAAGATGCATATGAGGAAACTTCAGTGGTACTTAAAAAGTCTCTGGTGTCAACATTCTCAGGACCTGGAAACAATTATTCCTATCATTCCTTGCCTAAGGACAGAATTCCTTTGGTGGGCAGAGGCTTACTACCTCAACAAGGGACTCCCTTTCACTCAACCCCCTGCCACCCAAATCCTAACAACAGATGCATCAGACTATGCATGGGGGGCTCACATGGCAGGACAATGCATTCAAGGCAAATGGAGCCCAAAGCAAATGCACCTGCATAGCAATCAAAAAGAAATGTTAGCTGTACAGAATGCTCTGACAGCCTTCAAAGGCCGTATTCCTCCAGGACAACTATTGGTAAAGACAGACAATACCACAGTTATGTGGTACATAAACAAGCAGGGGAGAACCCATTCCTACCCATTTTGCAGATTAGCCATGGTTCTGTGGAACACAGCCTTGAGCAACCAATTGCACCTGCAAGCTCATTTCCTGCCAGGCAAACTAAATTTACTGGCAGACGACTTAAGCAGAAATCTCATGGACCCACACGAGTGGAAACTGGAACCCAAAATATTCAAGCTTTTGAGGGACAGGTGGGGGGCACCAGAGGTGGACCTCTTTGCTTCCCCTCAGAACTGTCAATTGAGCAAATATTGCACCAGAACTCCCCACAGCCAAGCTTGGAAAGTGGATGCCCTGGCCTTTACCTTGGAAAGCCTCTCAGTCTATGCCTTTCCCCCTCTGCCTCTCCTCTCAAAGGTTTTACTAAAGATCAAACAGGACAAGCCAAAGACAATCTTGATTGCACCAGACTGGCCACTCCAGCACTGGTACCGTCTTTTGCGCAGTCTAACAGTAGTGTCACCATGGCACCTGCCTCAGATGCCTTCCCTGCTGTCCCAGCAGAAGGGCTAGATTTTGCACCCTCAGCTACAGACCCTGAACCTAGCAGCCTGGCTCGTCCCCTGAACTCATCACCAGCAACTCTCAGTAAGCAGGTGTGGGATGTCATTCTGGAGGCAAGGAGGCCTAGTACTATAAAATCCTATTTGGAAAAGTGGAAAAGATACTGTTCCAGGAGCCAGTCTCAGAGAATGGACACATCTGTGCCCAGCTTACCTCATATACTAAATTACTTAACAGAAATGCTCCACAAAGTTCTATCCTTCTCTTCAATTAAGATTCATGCCTCTGCCATCTCAGCTCATTATAACACTGAGCCGCCCCTCTTCTCTCATCCTCTGGTCAAACAGTTCCTGAGAGGAGAAAAAAATTTAAGACCTCCCAGGAGAGCTCCCACTCCAGCATGGGACCGTAACTTTGTATTGGAAAAGCTCACGCTTCCGCCCTTTGAACCAGCTGCTACAGCAGAGTTAAAATTCCTCTCATGGAAAGCAGATTTACTTCTAGACATCACTTCAGCAAGAAGAGTGTCTGAATTGCAGGCCCTTATGGCCGTGGAACCCTCCATTATCTTCCATGCGGACAGGGTTTCCCTCAGGACCAACCCTTCATTTATGCCCAAGGTGGTATTTAGTGTGGCTTTAAACCAATCCATTCATTTGCCAACTTTTTTCCCTAGTCATCAAAGTAAAGGGGAAAAGATCCTGCACTCCCTAGACATGCACAGGCAGCTTAGGTTCTATCTGGACAGGACTAAGCCTTTCAGAAAATCTAACCAGTTGCTAGTCAGCTTTAGTGCAGGGGCAGAGGGCAAGGACATTTCAAAGCAAACAATTTCTAAATGGATAGCACACTGCATCCATTTCTGCTACAAAACACCATGGGAAACCTACCCCACGGGGGATCAGAACACATTCCACTAGAGCTACATCAACCTCTACAGCTTTTCTCAGGGGACTCCCTACCAGGGACATCCTGGAAGCTGCAACATGGAGCTCTGTACACACTTTCACCAAGCATTACCACTTACCTATCTTTTCTAAATCCAGAGCTGGATTTGCCACAGCAGTTCTACAGGGCCTGAATGCCAGCCCTAATGCTTCTTAACTACCTCCACCCATCCTCAGCTTTGGGAATCAACCCAAATGTGATGACTGCAACAGTGAAACATGAAGAACATAGTACAGTTGTGTACACTTACCGTAAATGTAGAAGTTCGAGTGTATTCACTGTTGCAGTCCTGGTTACCCTCCCTCCAGGCCCCCTGACTTCTCTTTACTTCTACATATCTTTTTTGTTTGCCATTTCTTATATCATTGGTATTTGTTCTTTGCTGGGGGGGGGTGTTACATACCATGTAATTGCTTCCTATTCTGGGGGCACCTGACATCTGGGGCAAGAAAAACTGATGGCGTTGGCTGCATGTTTTATGCCTCTGACAACCTGACCTCATGGAAGAAGTGACCGCATCTGATGCAGAAATCCCAAGACTCTGGTATTCAAGCCAACTGAGGGCTACGTGCAGGCAGATAACCCAAATGTGATGACTGCAACAGTGAATACACTCAAACATCTAAATTTACGATAAGTGTACACAACTGTACTTTCTGGGTGATGAGACATGCTGTCATGTTTTCATGTAGCAAAATATATCAAACCATTATTCCATTAAATTGTTATAAGCTCTAGCTGCTCAAATATCAGATTTACATTCCAAAGGACCAGAAAAGATTTTTTATGTACCATGGTGAGTCCATTTATCTGTTGTGAATTTAGTCATAGCTGCTTTTAGAAAGATCACATTCAAAACACTGCAGCACAAATAGACCTCATCATCTTCTTTCGGCTGTTCCCATTAGGGGTCGCCACAGCGGATCACCTGTTTCCATTTATTCCTGCCCTCTGCATCTTGCTCTGTCACACCAACCACCTGCATGTCCTCTCTCACCACATCCATAAACCTTATCTTAGGCCTTCCTCTTTTCCTGTTACCTGGTAGCTTCATCTTTAGCATCTTTTTCCCAATATACTCAACATCCCTCCTCAGCACATGTCCAAACCAACGTAATCTTGCCTCTCGGGCTTTGTCTCCAAATCTTCCAACCTGGGCTGACCCTCTAATATACTAAATTCCTAATCCTGTCCACCCTCGTCACACCCAGTGCAAATCTTAACATCTTTTACTCTGCCACATCCAGCTCAAACTCCTGCCTTTTTGTCAATGCCACTGTCTCCAACCCATATAACATAGCTGGTCTCACTACCCTCTTGTAGACCTTCCCTTTCACTATTACAGGTACTCATCTGTCACAAATCACTCCTGACACTCTTCTCCACCCACTCCATCCTGCCTGTACTCTCTTCTTCACCTCTCTTCCACACTCACCGTTACTCTGACCTATTGACCCCAAGTATTTAAACTCATCCACCTTCGCCACCTCTACTCCTTGCATCCTCACCATTCTTCTATCCTCCCTCTCATTTACACACCTATATTCTGTCTTAGTCCTGCTGGCCTTCAATCCTCCTCTCTCTAGAGCATATCTCCATCTCTCCAGGGTCTCCTCCACCTGTTTCCTAGTCTCACTACAGATCACAATGTCATCTGCAAACATCATAGTCCATGAGGACTCCTGTCTGATCTCGTCTGTCAACGTGTCCATCACTATTGCAAATAAGAAAGGGCTTAGAGCTGATCCTTGATGTAACCCTACCTCCACCTTAAACGCATTCGTCACTCCCACAGCAGACCTCACAGCTGTCACACTACCCTCATACATATCCTGTACCACTCTTACATACTTTTCTGACACTCCTGACTTCCTCATACAATACCACAACACCTCTCTAGGCACCCTGTCATATGCTTTCTCTAAGTCTACAAAAACACAATGCAACTCCTTCTGACATTCTCTGTACTTCTCCATCAACACTCTCAGAGCAAACATTGCATCTGTAGTGCTCTTTCCTGGCATGAAACCATACTGATGATCACTAATCATCACGTCCCTTCTTGACCTCTCTTCCACTACTCTTTCCCACAACTTCATGCTGTGACTGATCAATTTAATCCCTCTGTAGTTACTACAGCTCTGCACATCACCCTTACACCAATAGACTTAAAACACTGAATTTCCGAGTAGCATATCCCCTCTGGAGGTGTTGTCAGTGCCACCCATGTCCTTTTTAATTTGAATAGCCATTAATTTTGCTGCACCTTAAGAAAAAAGATAGCTTATCTACATTTCACTGTTTTCTGCATTTAGTGTTGTACTTTAGACAAAGATTTATCTCAGTGCATCATTTTGATGATGCTCTGTATAGGATTATAGTGCTTTATATAATACAGTACTGTTTATCTAGCCCCTTTCAGCTGTAAAGAAATGCAAACATTCATGTAACAGGAAACTTTGCACTAGTTACTTAACACTTCTAAAATATTGTTTTCATTTTTGTGGATTTAACTTTTAGTGATGTGTGAATATTTTATGTCCCATCGGGAAATTTCTAAGTTGGCACAACAGAGTCTTTATTTCTTATTTAGAAAATCACCCATGCAATGGAAATTATTTTTAAGATTATTTAACTAAAAGGAATGGACCACAAAAGAATCCACTGGCCACAAATCATCACTGACTCTGGCATTTGGTGCATATGCTGCATTTTACTGGCATGTAACACAAGTACTGCAAAACCTGTCGGCTGCACCTGCTTACCTTAGAGTCTTGCATGCATATGAGGACCCTCAAGAGATGGAAGGAGGACTGTATCACCTATACAACATCCTTACCTTCTACTAAGGCTTTCATCATTGTAACAGCAAAATATAACATAAATTATTAACATATGTGAAAAAGGAAGCATGATAATTCGCTTATCTCAGGTGGCCAACACTTAAACATCAGATGGACAGGAAGAGGGTAAACCAAATGATCTAACATGATGACAAATATGCATACCCAAGGAGCTCAGCATTTCTCTTGGTATGTAGAGAATGCTATAAAACTGATTATTATGGAATATAAAATCAAAGAGTAGCTAATTTATCAGCATATGGAACAAATTAAAGATGTGCTCATGCTAAATCATAGAGTACATCCTAAGAACTGCCAAACAAATAATTTTCATTTAACTTGCATGTTCCTGCAATTCATTTAACATGCTGGAAAAATTTATACAATTTTAAACAGACTTTTCTAGGTTGCAGAGTACATATGAACAATTATTTCATAAAAGAAAAGCTACTCACAGTCATATTCTGACAGACCATTAGCTTGCTGGAAATAAAGACATGGCTAGTTGTAAAGGCCTCATATCAAAGCAAATAGACACTGCAGTTAGTCTGTGCAGTGCTAACAAGAAGAACCTGCTGTCATACCACAAACATGTATTTTGAGGAGCTGTTTTAGGAAGTTCAATTTTCCTGACTTCACTTGACAGAAACAGATTATGCCTCACTACACAAAGATAGGTTATGATACCTAGCATCACTTTAAGTAGGTTTAATACCAACAGTTTAGCTTTTGTAAGCCCTAAGTCGTGGGTAAAATATCATTCTTTATTCAAAATGTACATTGTATGCTTAGTATCTGGTCCTCCTGCAGGCATGTATGGGACACTTTACTGAAAAATAGAAATGTTGCTCTTCATATTTTTTCAGTTATATTTGTATGAGGTAATAGGAACTGTAAAACACTGATTCAGATAGTCTGATGGAATTACCATCATTCAAAGTATTGACTACACAATTAAAAATAAGGAAGACTGTGTTTCCAAAATTCTGTATATATTGAAAAGTAGATCATTCAAAATGCTGACAAATTTAATCGGCTAGATTACTTTAAGATGCCTACTTAAACTAATGTAATTTCACAGGAATTATCTAAAGCTAAACTGTTATCATTCTTGTCTGCTAAAAAGAAAGCTAGAAGGTTATTAATTTTTTTTCTGGATTTAACAACCATGATTATGAGTGACTTTATTACAAAATATGAAATGAAATTATAGTAATATTTGGAAATATATTATGCCAGAGCACAGATTAATTAATTATGCACACAGATTAAATATATTTTAATATGCTATTTGAATAGTAGGAGTGTTTAAAGGATATGAAGGTAAAAAGATTAAAAAGGTGTGTTAAAATGTAGACAAGGGTGGTAATAAAGGGTTGCAAGGTGAGATAAAGTACAGTGAAATGTGTTTTAAATATACTGAATAATGTTGAATGGTATGAAAAAACTTCAGGCAAGAGGGTCGAAAGTACAGCAAAGATTTGTTAAATGTTTGGTGGTAGTCATCTCTAAATATTCATTGTAAATAAAGAATAATACTCAAACTAATTCAGACATATGTTCACCACTTCTTCTGCATTATCCAAAGTACTTGCATCTTTGTATAATCCCAGTGGTTGCTCTTTTGTGTCAGTGAGACAGAAGTCTGTTAGAAAAGGATTTACAAAGCAATGGCAAGGTTATTAAGACTATTTGATAAAAAGAGTCTCCATTTAATGAAATGTACTACAGAAGTTAAGATTCATTTGGATCAAATTAGGCAATGGTACCCATTTTTTGGTTTACTGTAGATGATGTGAGATTTATACTTAAGTAGTTTGGAAGCAGCACACATATATTTGGAGCCAAATATAGCCCAAAACATGATATTGTTTTAACTGTTGGAATATCACAAATAATTGTTTTTCTTACTTTTCATCATGCCCTTTTTCCAGATGTTTCCTTAACATGTTTTATAGGTTCATAGGTTCATAGGTTCATACTAGGCTCTGTTGAGCAGTGACACTGAGGTGTATATCTAGATCTCCCATCCATTGGTCAAGATTTCTCTTGAACAAGGCCAGCGAGGTGCTCTGCCTCACATATCTGATGGATCTAGATTTTTTGAGGTGAGCATATTCATCAAATCTGGGTTCTCCAGCTGCTGCAAGTGTCGGGTCAGATACATTCGAATCCTTCATGATAAGGTGGGCAAGTCTTCCTCTTTAGCTACATGGGTGTCGAATGACAGACTACTATCAACCTGGGTCCCCAGGTCCCTGATAACTTCTTCTGTACTCAGTGGATTGCCACCTATTTTTTTGGCATTTAACGTTCTGTCACTCAGCCAGTTTGCAACCCATCTTGTGATGGGGTATTGTATCTGTCCAGAGGTAAGACTATGATTAAACAGCTGTCCTAGCTGTGGGTTTACCATCAGGTCCCATGGATGCTGTGACTGAACCTGTCAGCCAGTATGTTGGGCATGTCTGTAGGATCAGTAATCTTCACATCATTTTTGAACATGATTGTCTATATATGATGTTTTACCTAATCATCTTTCATTGCAGAGCTTCTATAAATTATTAATGTCTCCCTTGAAAAGTGACTTAATTAACTGCAGTCAGTGGACATTAACAACAGATAAAAAGACTCCATTTTGTCCTCCTGTCTTTTTGCTTGGCAAGAAAAGGGTATATTGATAAAGGTGGTATGTGCCTCTTGTATGCTATTATATTTATGGCCAAGTCTGCATTTTATTTTCTTCCTTTATTGAACAGGTAAGTCCACAAGGCAAACTGTTTCTTTTCAAACATCACCGGGAACAATGTTTGATAATGTGGCTTGCTTATAGTCATAGAGTAGGAAAAATAAGATAGAGACACTCAAAACACAAACCAACAAAGTGATGCTTGTTAGCTCATAGCGTAAATACTCTAAACTGCCTGGTTATTAATCAAGAATTGAGGCAGCAATATATTTTAATAACATATAAAGCATTGCTTATGTTTTATTGGCATTTTGATTAGAAGAGAAGGCTACATTAAAATATTGAGTTTGTTGAATTTTTGCTTATTAATGATCACTGTAGTATCTTTTTGGAATGCTTCAGATTAAAAAAATGAAGCAATACAGAAGACAAAAGATTAGAGGTGAAGTTGGCTTTTCTATATATCAATGGAACAACAAAAAAAAAAACCAAATAAAATAATGAAGTATACCAATTCCCATGGATCATGTATTGATTCATAGAAGATCAAAAAGATTCAACAAACCTGTGAAATTTTATTAACAAACCATGTGCTTTCGTCCCACTATAACAAAAGGGACTTTATCAGAGTTAACATCTCAAACACTTCCCATTCTTGTATATAATCCATAAAAATTAATTAACCAGTCATCTTAAAAAATACAATACTTAACATATTCCACAAATAAAATAATCTATTCATTATAAACACTTTGAAAACTTAAAATAAACCAACTTTGTTGTTTTACATCTCATTGGCCCTGATGTTAAGGATACTTAAAACAGACATACTAGTGTTTATTCCTGGCTTCATACAGGCATTGAGATGTATTTGCCAAATTAATTATTTTTGTTCAAGTAAGTTTTCAATGTCCCTACCCCTCTCATTAAAAATAACCTTATATATTACAAAGAAGATAAACTTCTTGAATGAGGCACAACTAATTGAATGCATGTGTAAGACATTGCTATGTTTGCTTTTTTTGATGTCATACGTGTGTTCATAAATTAATTCCTTAAGCTTACTGGTGGTCTTAGCTACATAGAGAGTGAAACAAGAGATGCATGTAGCTAAATACACTACCCTGGTAAATTATAATTACATCTATGTGGATACTTAAGGGTTCTTTGCACACCTTCTACCATAACATACAGCCTATCGTTGATGTATTTGCAAAATTTGCAAAAAACACATTTGATAATTTTTCTAGTCACCCATATAGCTAGCACAATTCAAATTAAAAAAAAAAATCTGACAAAGTCCAATTGTTTTTGAATGGATGAAAGTGCTAATCATTAAAGTTTCTGGTGAACTTCTATGCTCATCTTTGGAGTTTTGTCTTTTCTAGTTTGTTTGTGTCTTGTGTTTCTTGTGGACAATTCAAATTCAGCCATAACAAAGTTAGGTCTTCACACCATATTTTCTTGCATGTAGGGAGAGCATGACTGGGTTTTCCATTTTAACTAACACTTCTGAAGGCTGAGAGTCAGTATAAGACACTAATTCAGTGATTTATGCCAGTCATACGTGATACTCAGTCCTACCATTGATTTCATTTTACTGTTGGAGCACCGATCCAATATATATATTTTAATTTACATTTCATAAAGGAAGTAAAATTTTCTACTTTATGTATGCAGTGGAAGCCTTGGGTTTTAATTCACGTCACTGAGTGCTATATAGATTACACAATTTCTGTTTCAATTGGTTCCACCTGCAACAGTGTTCTTATACATTGTAAATCACATTTATCAGACCTTCCTGATGCACCTTTCACTAGGTGTGATGCCCTTACATTCCTATCTTAGCATGGGCATCTGTAAATCATACCATTGGAACCATAAACTGGTCATTGTGCAAAACCATAAGGTAGACACAGGGATGTTGTATAAACATTTGTATATGTGTTATTAAGTAGGCCACCTAAGATACTGAAGCATCAGAAAAATCATAATTTGTAACGATGCAACATTCATGAATAATTCGATACATTTAATAATATACCTAAGTTAACTGTGATAATATTCTTTGTATACCATTGCAATAATGGGAAGAGTCTTTAATGCAGTTGTATCTCAGAATAAAATAAAAATGAAAAAGCCAGCGGGGTAAACTCTAAAGATGTTATATGCAGCAATTTAACGTAACATCAGCTGTCATCTTTTTTACCGGTTGGAGTTAAAGAAGAAATGTCATTGGTACTGTTGACCCTTGCTCTGTAACAGCAACGATGCAGTATAAAGTATTTGGCTGGGCATCCTAGTGGTGAAAGCAAAACCCTGACTCAAAGTGTCATTGAAGCTTGTCACTGTGTCACAGAAGATATTTAGTACAATACTTTCAAGGTGCATTTCTTAGACTGAATGATTCCATACTGTACTAGTACAGGAAAGCATGTCTCAGTGTGTCCTGCACAATATACAATGGCTCACAAGACTGCAGATTTGGGTTTGAGTTGAAGTATGTGAGTTAGTTGCTGACAGACATAATAAGACTCTTTATAGGGTAGAAAGAGACAGAAACTGAACCAGTGATTATATGGAGGAACAGGTATTTGCTGTGCCTCCATGGGAGGGTAGTTTTATGTTCCAGTCATTAACACATCATTAAAGAGTGGTGGGATTTGATCAGGCTGGGATGACTGCTGCAATTATATGTCAAGGGGAAAGTGGGGACTGTGATCAATGGCAGGATGGTTGATGGAACAAGTAGGGGACACCATTCATCACCAGGATGGGTTTAAATAGGCAAATAACTCTAAGCACTGTCCGATGAAGTAGGATGGGGTATTGCACTCACTGAGGGAATGGGTGAGGTAAACAGGGTTCATGGTTGTTGACAGCATGGCTGTGGGAATGGGCAGTATACATTAATTACCACCAAAATTTGTAAAGTGGGGACTGAAGTCATGCTGGTATGTGTAAGAAGGCTGTGTGCTCTGAATATCACTAGGATGCATGGGAGAGCTGAGAAAGGTCCACTGGTTGCCTTGTTGGGAAGGTGCGCCAGGCACTATGCAGCTGAGGAGACTGAATGTGTTAATCATTGCTAGGCTACATGGTGAGGAAGCCTGCAGCTCTGTTCATCTCTCTCATGGGAAAAGAGCTCGAGATGAGTTTTTTTTGTGTGTGTACACTAGATAGCCCTGTAATGGAAGTCTCCTAAGAATCACACACTGTACCCACCACATATGATTAAGTGTAATTTGTATAGTCTTTGCATACCATTCACATATGCATGCAGAGGCAGAGGTAGGGGGTATATTTGGGATTCTTTTTCTCAATCCTTATGCCAGGAAGAAATGTAGAGCAAGCAGTTTGCATGTGGCGTGATATTCCTGAATCTCATGCACATTTTGTAGCTACTTGCACAGGAGAAAAAAGTGTTCGTTAGGTCATATTTTTATAATGAGTTACAGAGATCTGGATCATAGGCTCATAGGAAATTACTAGGCTATCGATCCAGAGGTCATTTCAAGCCTAGCTGTTTCATCCCAATGTAATACCATAGAAATGTACAATAGAAATATTAGATAATATCCAATATGGCCTTTAGTAATAGCTGTCCATATCCAGGAGGGTTGTGGGTGCTATTTCCAGTAAGAATTTATGGTGGCCCATCCACTCATCCAGGTTCCTCTTGAACAGTGTCATAGAGGTGCTCTGTTTCACATGAATGGGTAGCCTATTCCAAAGACATGGCAGTCACTGGGAGATAAGTCTGTCCCTCCAGCATGTCCTATTTAAGTTGCAGACCATATTTAGGTCCCTGGAACAGGTAGCCCTAATCCTGTTTGATTTACAGATATGCAACAAGTTCAATAGATTTGGGTCTGAGATTGCATTGTAAGACAGGCATAAGTCTCCCCTAAGAAGTCTATACAATACAGAGTATAGTGACAGGGACTTTAGTTGATTTGTGTACAGCACATGCTGTAGTTCCTTGATCTTCTTAGTCAGAAACCCCTGAGTTCTCCCCAGTTGCTGCATGTTCTTTGTATGGTACATGCCAGAAGGGGTGTTATACTCAATTATGGACTGGATTAGTGCCAAATATAAAAGGGTTATAACCTTTCTTGGTCTGAAGGCGATGCCTTTACTAATCAAGTGTGCTATGTAGAAAGCCTTCCTTACTACAGTAGACACATGGTGGTCAAAGTTAAGGTCTTAGTCAACTTGTGATCCCAGGTCTTTTACCACTTTGTGGGTACTTAGGATATTGTTGTTGATCTGATAGTGTGACGGGACATTGTTTGTGCTGAAGGGAATGATGATGCATTTCTTTGCATTCAGTTTGAGACTGTGACTAAGACACCAGTCGTTAGTTTGCGTAAGACCCTTCTGGAGTATACTGACATAATTTGGGGATTTGCTAATTGTGCCCAGGTTTGCAGTTGTCTGTAAACGTGGTCAGCCACAACCCCTTTGTTTTGACCTGAACTTCTGAGAAGTACATACCAAACAGTAGAGGACCAGCCCCTGTGACATCCCACTGGTAACAGGTCTGCTGATTGATGTGGAGTCGCCCACTTTGATAGTGTGTGTCCGGTTTGTGAGCCATTTGGCAACCCATCTTACAATGAAGGGGTTTATATTCAGTTTGCTAAGTTGATCAATAATGCCTGAGTGTGAGATTGTGTCAAAAGCCTTTGCCAAGTGGAGGTATGCTGTATGCATAGATTTACCCTCGTTAAGAGACTGTGCTTGATCATAAGTATCTGCTCTTGCTTTCTTTAGCTTAATTTTGCTTGCCACACTTTATTACAGCCATTTTACAAGGTTCAGTATTTAATTTAACTTTTTGTGCTGATTTTTTTTGCCTACTGCATTTTATTGAATAAGTTTTCAACTGCATTTACTGTTACAGGCTACACATTCAAGTGTGCTAGCCTATTAGAGCCTTAAAAGTGATTTTTATTGCTACATTTACTGTTTTCTTGTTTCTGTGACAAAAAAACGAAAAAAAAAACACAAAGAAATCATATCTACTTGCTTGTTTCCTGCCTTTTTCTCAAACCAGAATAGTTCAGATCTCAGATTTGCTGATCTCAGGACTGTACTTTTGTGTTCTGAGTTATCCAGACCTTGCTGAGATAGAAGGAAGTCTTTCTGCTTATCAGTTGAGTGTAAGCTCTGAGCAGCCTGTCTATCACTAGAGGAGTGGTTTCCAACTCAGGAGTTGTATTTTATTGGCCATTTTGGGCTGCTTCAATCTCTTTCAACTTTCTGACTTAAAAACCTGTGTTTGCGTGGGTTTGTGCATCGTGCTGCGCCGCTAAGCTAGGGTAAACTATTACTGGTGCCTTAAAATCTTCTCTTCAAATTTTCCCTTAGGTCTTGCTAGCTTTATATCTGAGCACTCAAAACTAGCCCTCTAAACCCAGCACTTGCTCAGAACCTCTTGCAGCAGTTGTTGTAAGCATACTAACTGCTACTGCACTAAAGGTAATATCAAACAGCTTCATTACTTAAAAGAAAGTTAAATGCCTCCAGTACTTAGTAACCAAGCACCTATCCAGACATGTCTAAAGGTCAGTTCCCCTATGCTTTCTCCTATCAACCCGGTGAACCTGGGCATCCTGATGCAATGTAGAAATTGCCTCATTTACACAGACAACCCTCTCCTCCTACCTCCAAACACATCCACTTGTGAGAGATGCACTTACATAGCCAAACTAGTGGCCACACTCTCTCCAACCAAGACTGGGCTAGCCAGTCAAGAGGAAAAGGTTAACACATACATCACACCACATAGAACACATAGCTCCCCAGATCACACACCACCACACTTCCCACATAGTAACACAAAACACACACACACTTTCACAGAGGCTCTCATTAAAAATCTGCCCAAAAAAAAGACCTCTGAGGCAGAAATGCAAGCAACCATCTCATCCAAACACAATCCCGAGACACATAGCCCACATAAACAATGTGCCACTCATCCTAAGCCCCTATGTCAAAACAGTTTACCCAATACATTAGTCATAGGTGACTCAATAGTTAGGCACACTGACTTCCCGCTCACTAGGTTGAATAAGGAGAAAGTTACGGTCAGCTGCCTGTCAGGTGCCAGGATTCACCACATAATGCATGCACTTGGGTCTCTCCACAACAAGTACAAATATGACTCTGTCATTGTCCATGTTGGTGTGAATGAGCTAAGACATACCTCCCTGGACTACATGAAAAGAGACATGGAGGAGCTCTCAGATCTTGTAGCCAAGGAAGGTATGACCTTAGCCCTAAGTAGCATCCTACCATCACCCAGAATGATATCACAGTACAAATAGAAAATGATTGACTTTAACAATTGGCTAAGTTTCTTATGTCATTCAAAGGGGATCCAGTGTCTGTCTTCCTGGGATGACATGATAGACCTCGATGCTTTGCCAGAGATGGCCTGCATCTGTCACCCCTGGGATTCTGGATACTGGCCAAGGCTCTTGCCACCCCTATAGTGCCTTTTTTAGGCAATGCCCTAAAGACAAATTTACTACCATAAAAACTGCAAGCAAACGCAACCCGAGGTTGATGCTACTCAACTCTAGAAGTCTAAATCTCAAAATGCACTCACTGGAGTCACTCCTTAAACTGGAGAATATCGACCTCTGTGCAGTAACAGAGACCTGGTTCAAGGCTCCAGAGAGCACCCCAGTGCTACCAGGCTACAATGCATACCACACCTTTAGGCCCCTAAATCTGGACCAAAGCCCTAAAGGAGGTGTAGACCGAGGCCCAAAGGCTGTGGTGTATCCATTTTCATAAGGGATATGCACACATCCAGACTAGTCACCCAACATTTATTTATTTATTTATTTATTTATTTATTTGATTATTTTACATCTGTTTACTGGGATAGCCCGACTGGATACATGTCCATTTTCAGTGGAGGCCCGGGGAGAAAAGCTCCACATAGACAAACTTACACAGATTACACAGAAGTTAGCAAACAATTATAAAAACAAAGTGGTTATATACAATGGGTTAGTAGAGTTCCAATTCTCATGGACAGACAGTTAAAAGTAAGAGACATCAGATTGGAAGCAGAGCTTGGTGATGTAGTTACAAGTTATGATAATTGCAGAATATGCTTTTAGTTTATAACTAAATCAGGGTTGGTACATGAGCATAGCCAATTCACTTTGAGATACTGTTTGAGTTTTTTTTAAGAGACTTTTGGAGGATTGTAGGGTTATATAGTTTTGCAAGGAATTCCAGGTTTTGCCAATGAAGTTGGCAAACAGGGATTCACCAGCAGAGTTATTAGCTTTGTGGGTTTGGACCAGTAGTTTATCGGCTGACCGTAGAGATCTTAGGTTGCTATATGGCTTAATAATATTTTTAAGTGAGGGGGGTATCCTCAGGGTGGTACAAAATTTTGTGCGCTATTAAGAGTTGATTGAATTGAATTAAGCTGGGAAGTTCTAGCCACTCTAGTTGTTTAAGGTTCTGGCAGTGGTGGGTTCTATAGGTGGAGCCAGTGGCAAATCTGGCAATATGATTGTAGCTATGGGACAGATTACCTAGTTCGGATTTGTTGAGGTTTGAGAGTACAGGCGAGGCATATGAAAGAGTAGAGAGTAGGTGTGATCAGGTGATTGTAGTCCTAGCCAGTGGGGTTAAAATGTCTTGTTTCTATACAGTGATCCAAGCTACTTATTGATGGTAAGTATGGTTTTGTTGACCTGTAGGTCAAATTTGAGATATTGTCTATGATAATCCCTAGCAGTTTGGTGTGATTATCTGGGGAAATAGTGGTACCATTGTTAGATGTGACAGAGAATGAAAGTGTGGTGGATCTACTAGTGGGAGAGAAGAGTAGAAGTTTAGTTTTATTGGGATTCAGAAGTAGCCTTTGGTTGGTGAGCCAGTTCTCGATAGTGTTAAATGTATTTTGGGTTAAGATTTGCAAGTCAGATGGGGAGGTGGCTGAGAAGATGAGAGTGGAATCATCTGCGTATTGAATGCAGGTGGCTTTAGGAATAGCGGTGTGGAGGTTGTTGATAAAAATAGAGAAGAGTAGCGGACCTAGTATGGACCCTTGATGGATGCCAAGTGTGAGAGGTAACTGGCTGGAGAGTTTGCCCTGCCATAGTACAGCTTGCTGTCTACCAGTCAGGTAGGACTGGAACCACTGGATAGCAGGCTTGTTGAGGGAAATAGATTTTAGTGAAAGAATGAGAAGTTCATGGTTGACTATGTCAAAGGCTTTTGATAGGGCAAGAAAGAGGGCAGGGGTTAGCCTATTGTCATTCCTGTTTTGGTTTATGGCAGTAGTAAAGGAAAGGAGGGCTGAGGTGGTGCTGTGGTATGGCCTGAAACCATGCTGGGAGTTGGATAGTAAGTTATTCTGTGAAAGGTATTGCATTAGTTGCTTGTGTACACATTTCTCCATTATTCTGGCTAGTGTGGAAAGAATGGCAATGGGTCTATAGTTGGATATGTCTGAGGAGCTACCACCTTTATGGAGTAGGATAACGTGAGATATTTTCCAGAGTGAGAGGATAGCATTTTCGGATAAGGTTCTGTTGAGGATAGATATGAGATATGCAATGGCATCTGCAGCTATTTGTAGGTACTCTGCAGGGAGGAGGTCAGTAGCAAGGGTGGTAGGTTTTAGTTTTTTAGAAGTGTTTTGATAAAACTAGTGGATATTGGTTGGAAGCTAAATTCCGGGTGATTATTATGTAGATTAGGCATGTGGTTTAAGTTAGAGGGGGTTAGTTGATTTGCTAGGGATTGGATTGTTTCAGTGAAAAAGTTATTAAAGGCACTAGCTATGGTCTCTAGGGAACTATGGGTGTAGTTAGCCAGGGTTGGGGTGGCGGAGTGACCTGGACAAAGTAGTTGATTTAAGCCTGCCCAGAACTTTTGAGGATTGTTGTGGTGTTTTTGTAGGAGATTTTGGTAGAAGCTTTTTTTATCCAGAAAAATAGATTTTTTTGTATGATTCCTGAGTTGATGATGTTTTAGATGGTCAAGTGGGGCTTTGGTTGTTCTCCAGCTAGCCCAAGCTCTGTTTCTAGTTTTGATTTTAGCTTTGGTATCTTTTGTGAGCCATGGTGCTGTATTTTATCTAGTTTTTATTGTACGTGCTGGAGCATGGGAATCAAGGATTCTTAGGAATTTAGTGTTAAAGTGATCTATGGCCTCCTCTAATGTTAGATTTTTTAGTTTTGACCAGTCAACTGCTTTTAATTCATTTTGGAATATAGCAGCATCAAAGTTTTTCATGTTTCTAAATGTTTTATATTTGGGCTGGTGAGGGTTTCCTGCCTTATGTTTTGTGATATAGGTTAGACAGTGGTCGCTGAGGTCATCAGGGAGACTACCAGCTGTGTACAGTTGGGGTCGGTTATTAACTAGGATCCAGTCTAGGATACTTTCCTTGTTGGTTGGTTTGTTTATCCTAGTGGGAGAGGTTATGGTCTGTTTAAACCCAGATAAGTTTATATGAGTGAGGAGGTGTCGGAGGAGCAGGGGTGCCAGTCGGTGTTGAAATCACCAAGAACTATGGTTTCTTGGGGATAGGTAGTGGATAACCAGTAAAGGAGATCTTCTAGGGTATTTAGTTTGTTGCTTGGTGGAATGTATGCACCAACGATGTTCAAGTGTTTGTTTTGGTTAATCTGTAACTTGGTTATGAGGAGTTCCATGTTATTGAATTGGGGAGGTTGAATGGTGTCTGTATTAATGGTTAGAGTATTTTTGTAAAGGACTGCTATCCCACATCCTTTCCTTGTAGCACAGTCTAACCGGTGAGTATTGTATCCTGGAGGTAGTATCCCATTGTCAGTAGTACTGGGTTTTAGCCAGGTTTCCGTAAGATGCATACTGTCTGGGGATTGGGTTGCTAGGAGGGCGTGTAGGTTGGGAATCTTATTGTTAATACTTCTAATATTTAGGTGAAATGCTAGGAGGGAACTAGTGGGAGTATTCATGGGTAGCTTTACTGTGGGGGTTGTGGTAGGGGAGTGGAGGTTATTGGGTGTGGGCGGGCCAGGGTTGGGATGAATGTCTCTATGTGTTATAAGGTTATAGTGACAGGATATTCTGAGCTTTAGGAGTTTGTTTATAAGCTTTATATAGTCTTTGTCTTTAGGATTATGTTTTGTGGCTGTACAGGGGTGGTATTTTATAGAGGGTGGTATATTCGGTGTGCTGGGGAAGGTTATGTGTTTGGTATTATGTGTGAAGTCGTGGGTGTCTGTTTGACCATTTGGGTAGTAAATACCATGAACAAGTGTTTGTTCGTAGGCAGCGAGATGGTAAAATAGAAACAGTATAGGCATTTGGGTAATTAGTGTTTTTTTGCTTGTTTGTATTTTGATAGGGGGCGGGCCAAATTTGATGGCTGACTGTGCTAACAGGGTGTGGAAGAATGAGAGAGAAGGGAATGGGTTAAGGGGGCAGAGTTGCTCAATGATGTGTGAGGTGCTGATTGGTACTTAGCAGGAGGGGAGTGGCAAGGGAGTGGCAAAGTCTGGTTTAAATTTAGCACTAGTGGGGGCGGGTGGAATTTGGGGGCATGGAGGGGAGCGGAGCGAGCCAAGCGCAGCGAGGGTGAGCAGAGTGGGGCTAACACTGACTCTGAGAGTTACCTTGGGCTTTTGGTTTGGTTTGTATGATTGTATGTAAGCAATGTTTTTGGCTGTACTTTAATTTGTTTTATTCTTTTTTAATTTTACAGCAATTTTTAGGCTAATTTTAATTGGATCCTAGGGGTAAACTAGCAAATATAGTCAATAATGAGGGAGAAAAATTACTTTATCAAATTAAAAAGTAAATGTTTGGGACTGAAACACTGTGTGAGTGTAAGGCTGATTCAAAGTAGTATATCCCAATCTAGTGGCAATTGGCTAGATTCCTTCACTGCTGTTGTGCATACACCATTAAGCCTCAACAGTTTACAAAACCTAAATTATAGTTCATCTATTATAATTGAAAAGCTGGAGGGAGTCAGGTTCTTGCTTCCCAGAGGTTTTCCTTAGTTAAGACAGCTAGTTTCAATGGAGAAGGTAGAAATTATTTTATGCAGTGAATCCCAGGTGTGTGTGGGGGGGGGGTCACTCAAGAAAGAAACCCGTGCAAACTGAAAAATAAAGGTGAATAAGGCAGAATTAGTGCAAAGGTTACAAGAATGTGAAGTGGAGAGCATGCAAGGAATAGAGCTGAAGAGTAAAATTAATTATATTGCATACATTATAATTAAAACTGGTTATAGTGCACACGGTATCAGCTCTGTAAAACCACAGACTAACAGCAATAACATACAGCCTCTAAGTCCAGTGATAACAGCTGTATACTTCAGTGAATACACACAGGATATAATGCACAAAGCAAAGTATGGCTGTTTTAGGACAATAATTCTAGAGCTATGTTATTCAGTATGAACTAACAGTAACATGAACTGCGTTCACTTAGCCTTCTATAAAAGCAATTATAAAGTCCATCCTGTAAGTCTTCTAAGTACAGCAGCATGCCATAGGAATGCTTACAAATGTAATCAGAACATGAATGACCTCTGCAAAACAGTTAGCAGGATGCCTGTCAGATATTCAACAATTAAAGCTCTACCTTCATAAAACAAGATACAAAGTTTGTAAGTTAGAACATTAGCTAGCTCTCAAAACATATAGGAGTTCTGAACAGCAGTTACAGCTTAGCACCATCAAATACCTCAGTAGTTAACAGTAATAACCCAATAAATCAGCAGCTAACAGTAATAAGAGGGCAGTAATGCAAAGTAACTTACTTGTTGTGCAGGCACAACGAACAGAGGGGTAGGGAAGGTATAACAGCTACAGGATGAAATGGATGTGAGTCAGGTAGTAGAGAGTTTGATTAAAGATGGCACCCTAGGAGGGGGCTGACTAATGAAGATAATCAGGGGGTGGGGGTGGGAGTGGCAGATAGGGAGAACGGAGAAGAGGGCAGTCAGGACAGGATTAACCAGGAACTTATGGATCCCTCCCCCACAGGAAGAAGGGCTGAAAAACTATCCGTGTAAGGTGAGGACTGACTCTGACAGTTACCTTGGGCTTTTGGTTTGGTTTGTATGATTGTATGTAAGCAATGTTTTTGGCTGTACTTTAATTTGTTTTATTCTTTTTTAATTTTACACCAGTTTTCAGGCTAATTTTAATTGGATCCTAGGCATAAACTAGCAAATGTAGTCAATAAAGAGGGAGCAAAATTACTTCACCAAATTAAAAAGTAAATGCTTGGGACTGAAACACTGTGTGAGTGTAAGGCTGATTCAAAGTAGTATAGCCCAATCTAGTGGCAATTGGCTAGATCCCTTCAGTGTTGTTGTGCATACACCATTAAGCCTCAACAGTTTACAAAAACTAAGTTGTAGTTCACCTATTACAATTGAAAAGCTGGAGGGAGTCAGGTTCTTGCTTCCCAGAGGTTTTACTTGGTTACGATAGCCAGCTTCAGTGGAGAAGGTATAAATTGCTTTTTACAGTGAATCCCAGGTGGGGGGGGGGGTCACTCAGGAAAGAAACCCTTGCAAACTATTACAATTGAATAGCTGGAGGGAGTCAGGTTCTTGCTTCGCAGAGGTTTTACTTAGTTAAGATAGCCAGCTTCAGTGGAGAATGTAGAAATTGCTTTATGCAGTGAATCCCAGGTGGGGGGTCACTCAGGAAAGAAACCCGTGCAAATTGCTGTGCAGGCACAACAAACAGAGGGGTAGGGAAGGTACAACAGCTACAGGATGAAATGAATGTGAGTCAGGTAGTAGAGAGTTTGATTAAAGATGGATTAAAGTTTGATTAAGCATAATGCATCAGAGATACTTCAGGTACAACTAACACTGGATAAAACTGCAATCCAGGTTGTAGCCTGCTATAGATCCCCCACAATGTCCAAAGACTCCTACTCCACATTCCTGAACACTCTGGAAAGCATTAAGGTTCAACCTAATACCCTTATACTGGGAGACTACCCTTCCATTAGCTGGAAAAATGACTCCTGTTCTAACTCATTTGTCCAACGATTTCTGGAATTCATTAATTCCAATGCCCTGGACCAACTCATTTTCACCCTTACCAGAGATAGAAACATACCCAACCTGGTCATTACAAACATGGGGGACCACTGCTCTACACCAGTAATCAACTCCTCCCTGGTAAGATCTGACCACAAGTTAATCACAGTCGATATCCTAATCCCACCTTCACCCCCGATGAAGGAAACCACAGTGAAGAATTTCTCTAAAACCAATTTTGAGCTTCTAAAGACAGAAGTGTCAAACTTTACATCAACCATACAAATGGAGAATGGATGTATGGCTGCTGAGTCATACACCAAAGCACTGTACGAGCACTTACACAAGTGCATGGATCAGACCATATCAAACAGAACCAAGATCCTGACCTCCAAAAAAGGAAGCCAATCTGGTGGTCCCCAGCCATTAACAAACACTACAATAGAAGGAAAAATCTGTTGCAGAAAAAAGTAAAGTCTGGAAAAATTCCCTTCTAAGTCTCATAAAAAAAAATGAGATCCCTCATCAAATCCTTCAAAGCTAGTTATGAAAACAAAATTGCTACAGATACTAAAGATAACCACAAGGCATTCTTTAGCTATGTCAGAAATCTGCACAACAATATGCAGATGTGCTCTGAGCTACTGCACAATGGCACCACTTATACTGAACCAATAGATATTGCCAGTATCTTGGCCGACAGGTTTAGTGCAAACTTTACCCCCAGATTCACCCCCTAAAGGGCCCATCCCAATCCTCAAGGAATGCTAAATCCCTAATATCAGGGCTGCACAGGTAGAAGCCGCACTGTCCAAAGCCAAAAATACAGCTTCCATGGAACCTGATAATATACCTGGCTGTGTTCTGCATGAATTATAAAGGGAACTGGCACCAGACTTGAGTGCCATGTTCAACCACAGCCTCACTTCAGGCTTTGTTCCTACCAAATGGCGCACCATCACAGTCATCCCACTACACAAAGGGGGAGCGACTAATGACCCTGGGAACTACTGCCCCATCAGCCTGATGAATTTGATCTGTAAGGCCATGGAGTGCATCGTTATGGACCTTATAAATAAGGATATAGGAAACCTTCAAACCTTAGATCCCTCACAGTTTGGGTTTGTAAGGGCAGATCATGTCTGCTCAACTTGATAGACTTCTTCGAATC
This sequence comes from Protopterus annectens, assembly GCF_019279795.1. NCBI lineage: Eukaryota > Metazoa > Chordata > Ceratodontiformes > Protopteridae > Protopterus > Protopterus annectens. Next base: position 509,091,542 of record NC_056732.1, on the reverse strand, counting down.
TCTTACCAGGGAGGTAAATGAAGACAAGGTAGTCCATACAGCCTACCTTGATCTAGCCAAGGCCTTCAACACCATCCCCCACTCATGGATCATTGATAGACTCACTAACCTAGGCATCAAGCCTTACATCATAAGATGGGTTGCCAACTGACTCATGGACAGAGCCCGCACAGTGAAAGTAGCGAACTCCAAATCCGACTACCAGGCAGATACACGTGGAGTCCCAAAGGGATCTGTTGTGGGTCCTCTTCTGTTTGGTATCTACTTCTCTGTAGTTCAGGCCAACACCAAGGGACTCTGGTTAACCTAATTCATGGATGACTGCAGACTGGGAGCTATTATTGGTTCTCAAGCTGATGTAGACATCCTACAAAAAGGCCTCACAGAGACCAATGACTGGTGCCAGAACCATGGTCTTAAGTTCAATGCTAAAAAGTGCATCATTGTCCCCTATGAGAAGAACATGGTGCCCACAAACTATCACATCAACGGTAGCCCACTCAGCTCCCAAGGTGTGATAAGAGACCTAGGGACAGAGGTAGCTAGCAACCTCTCCTTCAACAATGATGTTGCCACTGTTGTTAGAAAGTCCTTCTATGTGGCACACCTCATTACAAAAGGTTTCTCATCCAGGAAGAAAGAAGTCATCCCAAACTATCACATCAACGGTAGCCCACTCAGCTCCCAAGGTGTGATAAGAGACCTAGGGACAGAGGTAGCTAGCAACCTCTCCTTCAACAATGATGTTGCCACTGTTGTTAGAAAGTCCTTCTATGTGGCACACCTCATTACAAAAGGTTTCTCATCCAGGAAGAAAGAAGTCATTATCCCTCTCTACTCATCCCTCATTAGACCCATTATGGATTACAATGCCCCATCTGGCATGTACCTCACTAGACACCTACAGCAACTGGAGAGGCCACAAAAATTTCTCACAAAGAGGAACCTAGGACTCAAACATGCCCTATACAGACAGACTCAAAAAACTCCAACTTTACTCCATCTCATATCGCCTACTTAGAGGCGATCTCTGCTTGGCATACAAAGCCATGTCTGACCCAGTGTTACATGGCATGCTTCATCTGAAAAAGGTTTAATCCCTCCGAACCACTCACCACAAAGACCTCAACCTCATCACCACACTAAACAGAACCTGCTGGTGGGACAGTTTTCTAACCCAGAGACTTCCCCTACTCTGGAATAGACTCCCCATTCATGTCAAGCAGAGCACTTCACTAGCCCTCTTCAAGAATAATCTTGACGAGTAGATGGGTAACAGGAAATTCACCCCAGGAATCACTTCAACAGCCTTGCTCGATAGGGGCACAAGGTACTAGCATCCGGCAACAGGATGATTGGGGATATTCTTGGGCTAGGCTTGTATTGGCTCCAGGGCCATTAGCCTCATACACACCTATGAACCTATGGTCACATTTTCAAACAATCCACCAGGTTTAACAGTCAGGATCTGCCCTTGACAAAACAGAATTAGGTAGCATCCAGAGTCTGGTGGTTGCCTATGCCTTTATTCATGAGGTCCATACTGATATGTTCCATGGCCTTACAGATGAGGCTGGTCAGGCTTATGGGTCTGTAATTCCCTGGATCTGTTGCTAGGCCACCCTAAGGAAATAATTGTTGCTGTTCTCCATTCGACAGGAACAAAGCCTGTGTTTAGACTATGATTGAAAAGGGTACTTAATGGTGATACTAGTTCATGTTTTAGCCTGTTTAAAAGACTGTCTGGTATGCTGTCTAGTTCCATAGAGACTGTGTTTTTTGCCTTGGACAAAGCTTTAATGACCTGTTCTTCAGATATGTGGGGGCGGGTGAGTTTGGGGAAATGTTTGTGATAGGTTTGGAGGGCTAAGGGAGTGAAATTTATAAATTTATAATTTATGGGCGGCGCAGTGGTGCAGCGGTTAATGCTGTCACCTCACAGCAAGAGGTTCTCTGGTTCGATTCTCGGCTGGGGTGCCTTCTGTGTGGAGTTTGCATGTTCTCCCTGCGTTCGCGTGCGTTTCCTCTGGGTACTCCGGTTTCCTCACACATTCTAAAGACATGCTTCTGGAGTGTTTCTACCCGGGCCTCTGCTGAAAACAGGATCTGTGGAACCTAGTCAGACTTTCCCGTTAAATGTTAAATAAATAAATTAATTAAATTAAATTAAAAAAAAATTTCACCAAACCTGTCCACTAGCAGGTTTGCTATTACTGTGGGGTCAGTGTGTGTGATCCCATTGGTCACTAGTTCTGCACATGCTTGGGCCCTACCTTTTAGGTTATGTATGTAGCTGTAAAATATCTTATGGTTATCTTTGGCTGTGCTTCCTAAGCTTTTCTCAAAGAAGCCCTTAGAGGATTTAACAAGTTGCCTTATTTGCCTGTTGGAGTCTCTCCTTTGTTTTCTTGGACAGCAACTTTTAGCGATGTTCTTCATTCCACATTGCTGCAGTCCTAACAAGTCAGAGTTTCAGACCGAATCTTTTCTTGCCTCAGTATTTAACCGGATGTCAAAAGTGAATAACTGTATTTCTTGTGGGAAACAGATACACCATAGGATTAACAAACGCACTATTAAGAGAAGGTTAGACTGTGCCAGGTTAGTTTTAAAAGCGCAAGGACAAAGCAGCAAAGCCTAGAGTGGAAAGAACCGAGTCCCAGGGGCCGGATCTTTAGAAGGCTCAGTGGTGAGGTTTTTTTGCCAGGTTTTTTGAGTCTCAGGAGGAGACTTTACTGTTGTTACTGGATGTAAGGAAGTATCCTGGCCAGTAGGGCAGGGGGCTTCTCAGGTGGCTGTTCTTCCCTCTCTTCCTAAGGTGTTAGAGCCTCCCTTCTTCTGTTTAGGCTTCTTTGAGAGGGGGCAGGCCAAGTTTAACTTCAGTGGGGGTTTCTCCTGGTGCTTCAGGCCTAAGTTTGAGAAACGTTCTATGCCCCTCCTGATAAGAGGCCTAGTGGGTGAACTGTTTTTGAGAGTTTTGATGAAGACTTGCAGGAGTATCCTCCTATTCTGATTCTGATCTGATTCCAGGAAGAGGCTTAGGGAATTCTTGTTTTACCCCAGGGCCTCCAGGAAGAGGCTTAGGGAATTTTGTTTTTACCCCCCTTAGCTAGATGTTTTTGCAGAGGCTCCCTGTACTATAGGGTGCCTGAAGCTCATAAGTATCTTTTTAGAGTCTAGGCAGCAGACGAAACTGTCTCTCAGGGGGCTAAAGTGGTGAAGGGATAGATGGGGAAGAAAGTGTATACTTCTTCCACTTTAGCCATGAGGGCGTTGAATTGTCAGTTTCACATGTTAAAATATCAGAATTATCTCCTTTCATTGAAATCTGCAGTCTGATGTGTTGTTTGGTTCGCCTGTGGAAGCAGTCTTAAAGAAAATGGAGGACAAGGCTAAGTCTATGCAAACTGTTAAGGATTTTTTGCAGGTGCAGCCTCCGTTTAGTAGAAATAGGGCAGGGGTCCAGTCCTTTAAGTAAGCAAGACCAAAATGACCTTTTCAGCTGCTACATTCTCATTTCCGCCTGGCAGCACCTGAAGGGGAAGGCTGCTGTCTCTTTTCAAAATTTAAGATAGCTTACTTCAGGCTAAAAAGAATTTTCAAATCTATCCTTACTTGGCTGCCTGATTCTAGCCATAGCAGTGCTAAGATGCCTAGGGTATTCTGTGACGAAAATAAAGTCCAAGTAGTACCCCTCTCACTCTCAAGCTTTCTGGGTGTGATCATGGCATCTTGTATTCTGGTGCTTCTTCCCAATGCCAAACTGCATATGAGGAAGCTGCAATGGTATCTCAAAATGGGCACAACACTGCCAATTTTGTGGTGGGCTCAGGGAATGTCACCTAAACAAGGGATGCCTCAGACATTGCTTGGGAGCTCATCTAAATGGAAAGTGGATACAAGACAAGTGGCCTGCCAGACTACAGCATCTACAAGAGATGTTAGCAGTCCAGTTTGCATTAATGGCTTCAAGGGGTTACTTTTTCCCAGGGCAGGTGTTGATTCTAACAGACAACACATTCTTACCCATTGTGCAGGTAAGCAATGATTTTATGGGAGACTGCAAGGTTTCTGCGGGAGCACAGACTCCCTTAGCATGTGTGTTAGCAGAACATCATGATCCCCCCGTGAAGGAAACTGATCTTTCATGTATTTCAAAAATTGACAGTGTCATGGGGAAAACAGACATAGATCTGTTCTCTTCTCCACCTAAAACCACCAGCCGCCAGTTTAAGTTAGGTTTCATAGGATGATTTTAATAGCTCCAGATTGCCCTCGGCAGCACTGGTACCCATTACTGAGGAGAGAGTCTGGAAAGCTCCTCCATGGCCTTTATTCCACCCACACCTGTGTTGTCAGGGAGGGAGGGTCACCCTGGCATATTCTGTTTTGAAGACAGCAGGGTCTCAACTTCCTCAACAAGTTTTAAACCACCATTGTTTCGCATCCTTTACTGCTTTTTGTTGGCCATTACTTCTGCAAGAAGGGTTTCTGAGTTGCAGCCCCCATGGCGGTAGAGCTTTTTTTTTTTTCATATAATAGGGTATCTTTACGCACTTTCCTTCTTCCTTTTTGCCTATCTTTCTAGTTTGGCTTTAAACCAAAAAAAACTATTCATTTTATTTGTTTGCAGCAGATCCCCAAAATTTTGAGCAGGACTAAGGATTTTAGGCAGTCTCAGCAGTTGTTTGTTTCTTTTGCTTTTGGGTTCGCAGGCAAGCCTTCTAGGTGGATTGGGTTTTGCATTGCATTTTGTTATTCATTCCACTAGGGCTACTGCCACTTCTACAGCATTTCTAGGGGTGGCCATTTATTGTAAAGTTTGTTGAAGCTGGATATCTACCATGGCAGCTTGTTTTTACTTGGGGCTCTGGCTTTGATTCTTTCTAGTATAGCCGAGTCTGTACAGTTATGAAAGTGATTGTACAGGACTGTAGTTTAAGCTTCGGTGTAGTTACCACTTCCAGCTAGGGGAGGGGGCTCAGAATGCATTAATACCTTCACTTAGGAAGGTATAGTTTTCCTTGGTGAAGTTTTTTAGTCTCATTTCACCCATTGGGAGTTCTGGTGCTAGTATCAGCTTGAAGGTGACTGATTTGTGGTCAGATTGAACTAATGAGGGTCTGACAGTTGTGGTAATGCAGATGTTTGACATGTTAGTGAGGACGAGACTAGTATGTTTGTTCCTCTTGGAGTATGAATAATTTGTTCCAGGGCATTTGTGTTAACAAAGTCAAGGAACATTTGTGCTAGTGGGTTAGGACTATTGTAGGTTTCCCATTTGATGGTGGGATAATTGAAATCTCCCACAACAGAGTGTTCGGTAATATTTGGATGGTCTCTAGTTTGGTCAAGTAGGCTTTGTGCACATTGTGACCCCTGGAGGGGGATCTATAAATGGCTATGACTTGAATTAGGGTCACCCACTGTAACCTGAACTTGGAGTTACTCCATGGAGTTGTCCAGTCTAACTAGATGGGAGGTGATTTATCTCTAATATAGATACAAACACCCCCTCCTTTGGTTCTCACATGTTCATTTTTCCGTCTGAATGTGTGGAAGAGCATTATAGCCTTGCAAGGCCGGGATACTCTCTGAGGCCTTGAACCAGGTTTCTGTGACTGCACAGACATCGACATCTTCCAGTGGTAGAAGTGCTTCCAGGGTGTGTAGTTTTCGATTTAAGCTCCTAACATTTAGCAGTAGGACTTATTTTGTTATGATTGGCAAATTTCACATCGGTAAGTTTGCTTTCGAGACCTTGCCTAAAAAAGGCACTATGGAGGAGGCAGGAGCCTTTGCCAGCAGCTGAAGGCCTAGAGGTGCCAGGTGCAACTTGTCACCCGCAAAGCAACAAGGTTTGTTGACCATGGCTTCCCAGGCTGACAGGAACTGGATCCCCTTTGAATGACACCAAAAACTTAGCCAATTATTGAAATCATACCTCTCAACTGTCCAGATTTTCACAGAATGTTCAAATTTTTGGCTAATATTTTTGGTCTGTTTCTCATAAAATTTGTGGCTTTCTGGCAAATCACTAGGATGATCTGATGACTGAAGTCACTAAATAATGACATAGCTTTGTGTTTTAGACTTCAAATCCTTCAGAAAATGTATGTTAACACAGACCCTGATACTCTAGCAACTTTCTAAGCTTATAAGAGCAATATTTAAAATTTGTCCCTATTTTTGGTCCTTTGTCCCCCCATTTTGTCAGGCTTTGTCCAGATTTCTTGCACTAAGAGGTTGAGTGGTATGATAGAAATCAATAATTTTTTGTTTATACTGTGGCATCATTGTAGGTGAGGGTAGTATGCTTCTTAAGGCTAGGGACATACCTGCCTGGGACATGTGCTCAGAGAGCTCAGTCATGTCTCTCTTCATATAGTCCAATGAGGTACATCTCAGGTCGTTCACTACAGCATAAACTATGACAGAGTCAAAATGGTACTTGTTGCTGAGACACTCGAATGCATGCATGATCTGATGAATCCTGGCACTAGGCAGGCAGCTGACTGACTTTCTTCTTGTCCAGCCTGGTGAGTGAAACATCTGTGTGGCTCACTATCGAGTCTCCAATGACTAGAACATTTTTTGAGTGTTACGCCTTTTGGGCTTGGTAGGTGAGCCACTGGTGTTGCTATGTGTCATGGTTGTTGTGGGATCTGTGTTAGTTGCAGCAGTCTTATGTTTTGGAGGTCTCTAGTGTCTCGGTAAGTGTTTTGAGAGAACCTCCGCATATGTTGATTTTTATGTTAGATGCATACTATGGTATTATGTGCATGTATAGTGGTGAGTGGGTTTACAACCTCTTCAATGTTACTGTTTTGAGTGCTAAAGAACATTAATTAATGATTCTTGGTGTAGATACATCTCTCACACTCTGTACTAGAGTGAGTTATTAGTAGAAGGTTGTCTGTGTACATGAGGCAATTGCTACACTGCCTTAAGAGACCCAAATCAACAAGGCTGGCAGCAGAAACAATGGTAGTCCAACTGTCCATAATGCTAGGCTGAAGACTGTTATCACTAAGGGGGGCTTTTCAGGAAAGATTAAGGAGGAACTCAGTGGATGGATATTTCTGACGTTTTTTTTTTTTTTTTTTTTTTTTTGGTAGTTTAATAGGTTTCAGCTGCTCACTAGCGGATTTGACTGGGAAAGTATTGAGGTTGAGGGCTACACTAATGTGCTACAGCTGTAGCTAAGGGAAAAGCTGTTGGAGTAATCTGTCTGGCTATGGTGCACAATTGAGTGGCAGTGCACAGTGCTGTGTAACATGCAAACAAGCAGAAACAGAAATAAAATGTATTCATTTTGGCTTCATAATAAATTTCTCTTGTGAATTACTTTTTATATTTTATCAGACACCCAAGCTCCCTCATATCACAACATAATCCATGCCTCTTTATTTCTACAGGCCTGTTTTGACTAATTTTCTCCCGTTATTCCAGGCATTCCAGCCATAACATTGCTGCTGCATTCCTGGCTCCCCGTCCTACATTCATGTGTGACACAAGTATGTATTGTATTATTTGTGAAGCATGAGGACGGATTATTATGTTGTGCTTTGCTGGTAGTGTTTATTGATGTGAAACAACTTTATAGAGTGTTGCCAGTTTTTGTTATTTGAAAAGGACTAAGAATTCAGTAAACCCTGAATCCTGACATGTCATCGTATTATAATGTAGTTGGGTTGGGAGACACGTTCTTCAGGCCTCCTAATGGAATGTTATAATGGTATGTGCGTCACAAGAAGTGAATTGAATACTTGTTTACTTTAAAGTCCTCTTCTGTATGCCTATTTTGCTCTCCTGCATTGATTGTCATATACAGTCAGGACCTGCTGAATAGTTCTTAGACGTGTGCAGTTTATGCTGCATAATTGAATATTGAGAGTACACATATATCTATCTTCTCATCCTAGACCTACTCTTTATTGCTGAGTAACATCTTCTTCATACTCGTCTGTTGGTTCTAAGGTTGCTGCTGTCTATGTGCCACATTCTGGTACTTTTTCTTTATCCTAACGCCATATACCTGCAATTCTTACTATATTGTGTGGCCTGCTGTGATGGGCAGACTGATGTTTATATGATCTTTGTGTACCTGTAGATATTAATGTGCTAGTTATGATGATCTGTTTGTACCTCTAATATTTCATAGGATTCATAAATAGTTACTAGACTTGCACTCCAGGGGGCAATTGAGGAGCCTAGTCCAATTTCCCAATTGCCCCAAAGAACTGCCTGGATAAGTCATTAAGTCACACAGCAGAAAAATTAAGGCTGAGGGAATCAAACCCTGTACCTTTCACAGCCTTAACTGTTTGTGCCAGCTGCCACCCAATTTATTGATTATTTATTGCTGCATGAGATATATTACTATGTGATTTCTGGTTTGTGTGGTATGCTGGATCGTATTTTCTGTATTTTGTTCTAATTTAAATTTTACTATGTAACTTTGTAATTTTGCCATGTTGCCAAGGTTATGAAGGAAGAGAGTCCATCTAGATCATTAGAACAACCCAGCTGACAAACAAATGAATAAGTAAATAAAATGTTTTACACAGGGCTCAAGGCTTAAGGAGATTGATAACAGCATTTTTTTTGCCACATGACCATTTTAATGCTTTCTGGAATGAAAACATATGTTGCTAAGTTTTAAGTTTTGCTGTTTATTTTCACTTCTACAAATGTTCTGTATTAAGTGGAAACTTTTATTAAATTCCGTCTCTGTTTTCTGAATGTGTCATCTTCTAGAAAGTACTTTTGTAGCACAAGTATTCAGTGATCCTGATGTACATACAGGTCATGACTGAAAATGGTCCATTGTGCATCTGACCACCCACATAGTTACCAAATGTAAAGCGAAGTAAATAAAAAATGATGTCTGTCATTGCTGTGCTATATCTGAATCCTAAGCATTGTTTGTACAGCTGCTTAAGACATTTCACCCTGTTTATCGTTAGATTATCAGCATTATATGATGTAAGAAAAATACTTAACTTCCTGTAAAATAGTCTGGGAGTATGTAATCCAGTTTTAGAGAATTACAATAAATAAAGTGTTTCAGAATTTATCATCGTATGTTGGCTTTATAATATGTTTTCCATGATAACCGATTCAGCCACCAGGTTTACTTAATCTGTGGCCGAATGCATGGATGACATATAGAAATAGCCTTGACTGAAAAACAACTAAAATGAGTTTTATTTGTGCTCAAGTTATGGGGTAAATAAGTGATAAAATGACTTACTGATAGTTGCTTACAGATGTGTTCAAAAAATTAAAACAGCAATGGCTAACGTCTTTATGACCATCAATAACTGTATCTACAGTTGCAAAGTTATGTAATTTGTAGCTCATTGCCATCATAAGCAGTAAAGCAGACCACGTGGGCTATTTATAAAGTCTATAACTAGACTGAGAGAATAAAAGGTGAAGAGCAACACATTTTCCTGCTTTCCTAAAGCAACAGATTAGTCACCCTTTCCATTTCCAGGGATGCAGCAGATGTTTAATACTGTAAAGTTTAGGCGTGTGTCTTTGTTTTTCCCAAGCACGATTCAGCTGCAGGGACAGGCCCCTAAACAGAAAACCTTTTTCTCTTTTGACCCATAGAAGTGACAGAGGTATGGTTCATACCAGTTACAGCCTGATAGACAACGCCAGCTCTTTAAATAGTTCATAACGTTCATAGGTAATACAAACTCCATTGCAGTTATCTGGTACTTAAGCTCAGTGGTTTAAGACTGTAAACTGTTAGCAAACAGTTTAATTCCCGAAATTAAAAGTGGGTTCTGCAAGCAGTTATGGGTGAGAGCACATGGCAAATTAGCACTGGCCACTCCTCTGAACTACTACATTAGCATGCGGCTTCACCAGCAAGAGTTACTAACCTTGTAAAGAGAAAACCATAGCAGGAGACCAGTCTAAGAATCAAAAGGCTTGCCATGATGCAGAAATCTTTTCCATGGGCAATACCTCTCAAACTCTAAATGTAAGAATTCTGGTCAAAGACAAAAAAGGTTGGTTGATGTTGGCTCAAAATGAGGAATAGATTTTATATATTACTGTTATAAACTTAGAAAGTTTATAGAATAACAGTGTTTGAATTACCATGCATTTTGAAGACTATGAAGTTGGAAACTCAAATGTCATAATTTAGTGACTTCAAACCACAGTGATTTCCCAGGAAACCACAAATGGTATAAGGACAGACCAAAAAAAACGAGGCAAAAATATTGACATTCTGCAAAATTCTAGACAATTGAGATATATGCCCCTAATCACCTTACCCATACTTACTAACCCTGCATGTTGCAAAAACCTCTTTCCTTCATACTACCACTATTCAGACAAATCTGACCTGAGAGGTAGGATATAGAGACTGGAAAAGGAATCTATTTGCTGTGCCTGTACACGAGCAGCATTCAAAAAGCTGTAATGAAGAACAATACATATAACGTAATGGCAGTATTCATTAGCATGACTAGAAATGCATGTGCATGAGACTGAACGGACACTTGTTAAATGCCAGTGGACATTCATGTTCACCCTGCTGCCTCTATGCTTCTAACTGCTTATGCATATATGTATATACTTGTACATGACCCACTTGTTGGTGTCATTATCTCTGATTCAGCTCTGTGCAAAATCTGTACAGCAAGTTGGCTGTCAGTGAACATGTGAAGCTGATTAAAAGGTGATGTCTTGTATGTGGATAATGTAGAAAACATGGCAGACACCACTCATGAATGCAGGAAGTATTCAGCGAATCCATTAGATTCCTCAGCTCATACATTAAACTTGCTATATTCCTACTGTAGTTTATACAAAACAAGCCTTAATAGGCTTACATATTGCACTATGCTGGGAGGCTGCATTATACAGATGCTTAGTATCCATTTCCCCCTGCAGATTAGTTAATATATTGAAGTGATTTTTTTTTATGCTCAGTTGTCTGTTATATTTAGGGAGGCTTGTGAATCTGTCTCAGCATATGTCACCTCATGAAATATTATGTATTTATGGAAAGTGCAGTATCTTCTGGTTGCATGTTGATCATGGCATTACTATGCATATGGGCCATGTAGTATTGTATAATTTGTATATTGTCACAGAAATGGCACATGCATACAACCTTATTTATTTACATTTTTATCTATCTGTCCACTCTTTGTTGACAGGCTTAGTCTCATTAGGCTTATGGTCTATTCTTATCAGAGACCTGAAGTGGTATTTTATATTATTACTAGGGGAAATTTGGTCAGAACATTAGGGAATTTCCCCTGCACATAGCATACAGGGATGCTATTGCTGGTGGTGTGCCCAACTTCCTGTTTCCTTTCCGGGCACAGAGAAACAGGCAGAAGTGTGGTGAGTGTGAGGTGAATATTGTATCAGAGGAGGAGATCCCAACATGGAGGTGGCAGAGCCTTTATGAGAAAGGCAGTTAAGTGAAGTGGAGGAAGCAGAGAGGTCATCTGCCTCAGCAGAGAAGGGTGGAATGAAGGAAGTGAAGGAGCAGAAGGTTGTTGGACCTGTACCAGACTCGGAGTGTTTATTCCAGCGGAGGCTGTTCTAGTAAGATGGAGAGAGTCAGCAAGGATGTACTATTACAACCCTCTGATTGGGAGGGTTGCAGGATGTTTATTTAAGGGACATGTTAAATGAAAGTGAACCAGAGAGGGAGGTGGCAGCTTCGTGGGGTGAAATAATGGACAGAATACAGGAAGAGGAGGTGAAAGTGATAGATGTTAAGAAGAAATCATATGCCAAAAAGTTTAAGAAGGGACAGAAGCAAGTGGAAGAAAAAAGAGAGATAGTGGTAGTAGTTGAATTGCAAAGCAGAAAAAGACCTCGAAAGGTATGAGGTTTGGGACTCAGCAATTGCAGTTCTTGGTATTTCACCTAAGAAAGTAAGAACTTTTATACATATAAACAGACATCCTGTGACAGTTTTTTTTTTCTTTTGAAACAGGTCAGTATGTGGGGGAATTTTTAGAAAAGTTTGAAAAAAGAAAGACTGTAATTCCTGGAATTTATATGTAGTGCAACCATTAAACAGAGAGACAAAATGAATTACTGTCCAGTTTCATACTGAAGTTGAGAAAGAAGCATTGAAAGATCATTTAAAGACTGTATGTAAAGAAGTGATGGACATTACAAAAATGTATGATGATAGAGGATTATGGACTGGAGGATGGGACTGTGGAGTGATTTTAAAAATGTAAAATGGGAAACTTATGCACATTTCAAGTGTAATAAATGTAGATGGAAATAGATGATATGGTAAATGTAGGGCACAACCAAAAACCTGCTATTTTTGTGGAAAAGACAATCATTTAATTAGAAATTGTGATAAAAATAAAATGTTTTATTTGTGGGAAGCTAGGGCTTGAAGCTAAAAAGTGTGATATATGTAAAATATGTGGGAAACGGGACATGTGTGGAGGGATTGTGAAGAAAATGTAGCGTTAAAGAATGCGTGAATTTGTAGATAGCAGTATAGAAAAAATGTGAAGAATGCATTGATGATAAAAACAGTAGATAAAAAGGATGAAAATGATGAAGTGAAAGAATTGGTACAAGAAACAAGTGAAGATGAAGATGTCAGCTAGGGAGTGGTGAGAGGTGAAAAGAACTCTATAGGGAAGAGAGTGAAAGACAGAAAAAGAAAGTTTAAAGGTGTAGTCATGAAGGAAAATAAAAAGGTAAAGGGTAAGGGAAAAGTAAAGGAATGAGATGAAGTTCGTGGTGTTTTATTAAACGAACGAAAGCTTCTAAGTTTTGTGGTCCGGTTCCTTCCTGGTCTTTGGTTAGCTGCTTTTTTATTTTTACTTTGTTCTTTGGAGTTGTTTAGCAGTTTTTGGTTTTATTAAAAAAAGACTGAGAATCATAGTGATAAATATTTATATATGTATAATAAACATTAAAAGAAGAATAGGTATTTTAGAATGGTGTGCTTTACTTAATATGCATATAATCATATATGACGATGTGAGAATTTTAACAGATGAAGGAAGGTTACAAGAAAAAAATTATGGGGTAGGAATATTATTTAGAATATGGGAAAAGATACATACTTGGGTATTGCAGTGTTATGTAATGAAGCAAAAGTTTTAGATTATACTATTGCAAAGTTAGGTAGAACAATAATAATAGATATAAGAATGAGAAAAGATCTGCATAGAATTATTGCAATTTATGGGTATGTTACAATGAAAGAAAGATAAGTAATGTTTAAAAAGATATTGAACTATGCAGGAGTAAATATGAAAATAATATTACTGGGAGACTTTAATTGTAATTTAAGAAGAACAAAAAAATAAGTGATATTAAGAAGGTATATGAAATAATGAACAGTGGAAAGTTATATATATGGGATGAGAAATACTGGACATGTAAAAGAAATGAGATAAAATGGAAATTGATTACTTTGTAATATCTGATAGCTTAAAACAGTACAAAAAAGAATAAAGGAAACAGGATTTTCAGATAATTTAGCTATATGGATAGAAGTTCAAGAAAGGGAAGGATATATAAAATTAGGCAACGGTATTAAGAGACTTAAACAGATTTAGATAAAGAAGGAAGAGAAGAGATTAATTATGGAGGGATTGCCTAAACATGAGAATTTTTAATGAAAATTGGATAGAATGGTGGATAAGTTTTAAAGAAAAATATAAAAGGTGTGTTTTATGATATCAAGTAATGAGAAAGAGGGAAGAAAAAGTGAAATGTATGTGACTAAGTCAGGAGATGTTTAAGGATATAATAGAAAACAAGATACTTATTTCTGAAAAGAAGTAGATATATGAAATGAATCAGGAAAAAATAAAAAAAATGTATCAGCAAATATATTTTTACAGAGAAGAAAAGAAAAGGTGGCCCCATATTTGAACAACATTGTTGAAGAAAATGAGAGAATAATAAGAGTGTTAAAGAACAGTGAAGGATAGAGAGTGAATACACAAAAAACAAATACTTAAGTTAATGAGGAAGTATACAGAGAACATATTTAAAAAAGAGATATAGAAGAAAGCAGAAATAGAAAGTTAAAAAGTTAAGTGAAGTGGACAATAAGAATATGGAAAAGATGTAAGTGTAGGAGAATTTAATGTAATTTTAAAAGAAATGGATATGGAAAAAGCTATGGGAAAAGATGGTTTTGAGTATCACATATTATAATATGGAAACATGAGAATTTTTTATGAAAATTAGATGGATTGGTGGATAAGTTTCAAAGAAAAAAATGTAAAAGGTATATTTTATGATATCAAGTAATGAGAAAGGGGGAAGACAATGTAAAATATAAACACTTAAGTCAGGAGATGTTTAAATGTTTAACAGAAAGCAGGATAATTATTTCTGAAAAGGAGAAGATGATGTATGAAATGAATCAGGAAAAGACTAAAAAAAATGTTGTATAAGCAAAGATATTTTTTACAGGGAAGAAAAGAAGAGTGACTTTGTGAATCAAGTGGCAGTAATTGTTTTTTGTTTAATTAAACTAGAAAATGTGTGTTGTGAAAACTGTTTATTGTGTTACACATTCCCTCCTATGGAGTTCTGGAAGTGTGTATTCTAACTCCCATTGTTGTATCCTGAGCATTTTGATAGGTTGAATACTCACAGTCCAAACAAATGTCCGTATCTGTAGAACAATAAGTAATACTAAAGAAAATGTAACGTTAAACTGTTCACTGCAAATTAATCTTTACTTTTGTCACATTCACTAGGTTCTAGGTCTTAAACTGGATTACATAAATCACAATAAACATATTAAATTTTAATTCTGTAATGTTTTGTAAACAATATACAGTATGTCAGCAACTATGTTTGTTAACACCTACCATCAGCAGCACTTTATTCACCTGGTTTTGAGCTTTTTTGCATAGATATGCAATGTTATCTGTATCACATGCTTGTTGAGATATTTAAGAAGTATGAAAATTATATCAATTTAAACAAGTATTGTATGAATATTTAATACCTTTTTAGCCACATTAGACAGAGATTAAGTATTAATGCAGTTGTATTGTCTATTAGGAAAATTTTAATATAAAGTATTTCAATACCTTGTAAGTTTTAAAACTATTAATTCAACTATATACCAACAATATTAGACATCTAGAGACCACTATAATGATTGTAAAGAAATTCCTGGAAGAGTCACAAGAGTTTAATGAGTTTTAAATGCTGTAATGAATTCCTTTTAAATAACTACTTCCTGCATGCCTCAACTTTTTCCATATTTTCTCAACACTTTCACTGAACCAGTGATTTTGAACTGTCTGTTTTGAACTACCTCCAGTATAAGCATATTGTCACTAAAAAGCATCCTGTATGCCTGTCACAAAAACTTGCCTGCTTCCACTTTTGTGATACTTAACATGTATCTTGAAAATCAGGTATGTATCCTGCCCTCTCTTCAAAATGAGCACATATTCAGAACTTTCCTTTCGTTGTTTATTAGATTATTCGTATTCCATTCTGTGGCAGGGATTGACCAAATAAGAATGTAGGTCGCCCTGTATTTGTACATTGTCAAGTCAGCCTTTTGTTTGTAATTCCTCTCCACCCCTATAATATATCTTGTTACACAAAAGGAAATATTTAGCTTTCAATAGCTACACTGTCACTTCACAGAAGCCTAGATGAGCCTACCAGTGACTCAGCCCCTTCAAAATTGATTCCAGGTAATGAGTGACTTGCGACGGGTACTCAGGTGGGGCTGTGTAAGAAAATGAAGATCACAGCCAGATGGCAACTTGGGTACAAATCTAATATGTGTAGACTTGTAGGATGCCAAGTGTGTGTCATCATGGTGGACTTGACAGAACAGAGCACTAGGAACAGATGTATATTAGATAGGTGAGGGTGAGAATTAGAGCAGTTTATCCTTCTGGATAGTGTTCTTGAAATAATAGATAAATTGTATTACTTTTGTGAATGTGGGGAGGAAAAATTCCCTTGCTAAGTATTAGAAATACGGCCATTTGCAAGCTTTGTGCAGTAAGTTAGGTGATGTATAATTACTGAGGATTTTTGTGTTATTTTATTTGTGTGTCAGTCACTGTCTATTGCCACATTTGTTTTAACTGGTCTAGTCAGTTTATTTCTCACACTTAATGAAAGTTCAGGTGACTGTGTGGTCATCAGTTATTATGTTTCCATTAGCTGATACTTCTGTACATTTCTGTCCTTCCCCTCACTTTTGTTATGATTCTTCATTTCTCCTGGTTTTATCCCAGCCTGCTCTTGAGGTGGCTTTAAAGGTTAATGCACACCACTGCTCCCACGCCGGGCTCCTATCATATGTCTATGGCCTTTATGTCATCTATCTATAAAATGTCTGCTCTTCCTTCATGTCTCACTTGTCTCTTTCACTTGTTTATTTGTAAGATACGCTGGGATTCTTAGAGATGCAATGTGCTTTTGTGTAAGTGTTGCACAACTAAGCAGTACTAAGTGGCAGTCGATGGAAACACTGAATATGCAAATAAGCATATACAGTACTTATGGACAGTTAGCTGCTCTTTAGGATATATAAAGGAGTTGTGCAACAAGTAAGTAAGTAAGTAAGTGGATGTAGACACAGCCATACAAATAAATTCGTACAGAAGCAAACACAGAATCAGTAGAGCAGCCATGACCTGCTTTGTGTGATCTCAAAAGAACAAAAAATATGAACACACACTGCAATTCAGAAAGAATCCCTTATTAGAGTGTAAACTGCAGGGGCCAAAAGTTGCAGTTTACTTGATAATGCAAATTGTAAAATGCAGCTCAGAGACAAGCTTAGCCACAATGAGGAAGACTTAATTTTTAGCTAATTTACGTGTCAGTGAATTGGCTGTAATGACCTGTACCGCTAAACAGCACTTTTTGGTAGTAGTAGCCACTGGCAGACTGTGCATTACATTGGCACAGGCACTCCATCATTCACACCCCAACACACATGCAGACATTCATACACAGATGTGCGCAATATGAAACCCTTCCTTCTAACTTGAGCACATTCATAGACACAGTAATTCATATACACACGCACACATCAACACCATCTATCACCTAACTAATCCCACTACTGCAACAACCCAGGCAGACATGCAGTATCACACATACACACACAACACACACACACAGAGTCATCCGAGACCATTTATACTCTTGCAGACATTCACACACACCGTCACATACAGATACACTCTTACACATCCCCTGTCACTACATCTCTACTTCTTCTTACCAACCCTTACCTGTGTTGTGGTGTCTCCCATTTACTAATATAGAGAAATGCAACATTAAAACCCCATTCTAACTGGACTTTTTCAACCTATCTTAAATACATACTGTTTGCACTATAATATAGTATTAAAATACTAGTAAAAACATTTGTGAAAACATTTTGTAAAAAACAACAACATACATTTTATAAAAAACAATAAAAAACTTACATATATACTGACTAACAACTTTATGTTGGTTAATATATATATGTTTTTAGGCTTTTGTAATAAATATTTTATAGTTGTTTAGTAAGGAATCAGGTGAAGTTTTTAAGACAGTAATATCGTATGAGTTATCATAAAGACACATGCATTGGCACTTTAAATTAACTCAGTTCAACACCAGTCAAGCGTTTACTTTTTTCAAAAAAAAAGTGACACCAAAAAGTCTTTAAAAGCATATTGTTTTTACTGGTTCAGTGTTCTGAGGAAGTCTGCTTACAGCAGATGAAAGCGCTTAACCCTTTGGCTGTTATGATCTATGTTTGTCCATTCTTAACAGAATAAATTGTTATTATCCTTGTTCGAGTCCAGCTTCACTTCTTATCTGGTCTAGCATAGCGGAGATGGCGTGCCGTCTCAAAGATAATATTCTGGAGTTGTTTTGTATCCAGTTATCATTTTATTGGCGTGGCAGCTATGGACAGCATTAATGAAGTGACGGAGGCTTTATCGGACAAGGACGAGGCGAGACAAATAAGAGCTGAAATGAATCAGTTACGAGATAATGTTACCTGATTAACTGAAGTAGTTGGGCAACTTCAAAATACAATACTGCATTTGAGAAGTGCTAATGGAGAAGAGAAAAAGGATACTTTGATACCAGTAAGCCATGTATCCACACAGGCTGACATACCTAATGGACAGGGTGAACCCATCAGGGACATTTTGGGTTGCCCAAACAAGCACGAAAAGACTGTAATTCCATTCGTGATATCAGTAATACCTCTGAGCATGATTTCACTTTTGACTTCTCATTGTTCCAAGCCGATGAGGATTTAGAATGCACGGGGACTCGACCTAAGCATCCGATGCCAGTCAAAACGTATGCTATGACTGCTAAACCTAAAACAGACTTTCCTAAAGGTACTGTGATGAATTCATCTAGCCCTAGAGGCAAAACCATAGATGTTTAACATAAAAATGCTCGTGAACAATGTAAATTAGACAATTTTTAACAAGGGCTATGAATTCAATACTAATGGAAATAACAATGAAAATGTTATGCACCATAGTAAAATGCCTAGTAATAAAGGAACTCTTAAAGACATGATATATAGTTTAGGTAAATTATTATTAACAGTGAAAAGTATAAAAATTGATAATGCGTATTTATTGAAGTGCATTACATTAGGTATAGTACCAAAGGGAGTGAGCTTGGATAATGATACTAAGGCTGAATTCAACAACTTAATTAACAGTTTTGGTATAAGTTTTATGAAATTGATAATTAAAAAGAATGATGAAAAATTAAGCAGGTTGGTCAGTGAAGTGGAAAGTTTAAATAATGATATTGTGACTGACCTAGTGTTCCCCAATGGCATGAATTATATGAAAAACAATATAAGTTAGCAGACATAAGGGCAGGAAAGATATTTGATAGGGAAAACAACAAACTTCATCGTGACATAGAACAATATCATGACAATAAGGCATATTTATGGAAACAGGAACAAGACAGGGAGTATAGGAATGTTACATATGATAGTAGGGAGACACATAAGGAGACCGGAATGAATTTTCAAGGGGGTCAGTACTTCCCACCATCACAGAAATGGAATTACTGACAATGGAATCATCTAGGCAGACAGTAGATACTTCACACATTGAAACCAAGAGTACGAGCACAACATTTTCACCTCTATTGATCACAGTATTGTCAACAGTATGTGTAAAAAGCAAGCTACAGAGAATATAGTTATTGAATACAATGATTTAAAAGTATTCAATTATACTAATATCAACATTAAGGAAGAACATTTTTCCCTTTTTAAGAAAGGTATGAAATGTATACCCACAGGAAAATTTAATTCAGTAAACGTTATTACTGAGGTTAAATTATTCTGCCGTAGGCTAAACTTGGCTATTACATTACAAAAGAAATTTGAGCAGGTACCATCTAATGATCTGAGGAAAAAAAGTACTTTTATACCTATTGCTCACAAGAAAGTGACTAGTTTTGAGGAACTAATCTGTCATGATATTTATAGATATAATAAAATGAACAAGGAAAGAGAATATATGGATAATTTAAACACAAATGAGAGGAATTGTTTGGTAGAATTAATGAGAAATAAAGAAATACGGGTTATGAAACCCGATAAGGGAGCAGGGATAGTCCTATATAACACTATGGGCTACATAAATAAGGTACAAAGTATCTTAATGGATACAGGTAATTATGAAATTATATCCCTTAACGAGATTAACATAGGCTATCGTAAAATAGATTTAGCTTTAGACGAATATCTTGTGGATAATAGGATTACAATAGATACATACAATTTTCTTAAGGTTGAGTTTCCTGTTTTAGCTATGATAGTGGGTATCCCCAAAATACATAAGGATATCAATAACCCCCCATTCCGCCCAGTTATATCTGGCAGTAAATCTAAGGCTTTTAATATAGGGGTAGCCATAGATAGATGGGTCAAACACATATATGCCAACATACCACATCTTGTTAAGGATTCATGGATGTTTTTGTCCCACCTTACTCCTGATATTTGGAAAAGAAAGTTGATTTATATCACTATAGACGTAATTGACCTTTTCTCTTGCATCCCTAGAACACAAGGTTTGGAGGACTTTTGTGATAGTTTGAGAAGATATTCCCATTTAAGTTGGGACCGTATCAACTTAATTACGGACATGATGGGACTGGTGTTGGAGAATAACTTCATATATTATGAAGGGGAACACTACAAACAAACCAAGGGGGTGACAATGGGGGCATCTTGTGCCCCCATATTTGCCAACATGGTCATGCTGGAATGGGAGAACTGGCACCTATTTGGTAGTATTTATTATCAATATGTAGTGTATTACACAAGATTTTTGGATGATATGTTCCTGTTATGGGATGGGCCAGAAGAGCTTATCAATGATTTTATAGTGTATTTAAATCTATCTAGAAGCCTTTTGAAGTTCACTCACAAAATCAGCACAGATGGTATTGCCTATGTTGACACATTTATAAGACATACAGGTAAAGGATTTCAATCTGAATTATACAGGAAGGAAACATTCTCCAATGGATACCTGGAATATTAGCAACCACCCTAGATATTTATTAAAAAACATTTTTAAAGGTCAATGTATACAGGTGGCTAGAATGTCCTCTAATTATGAAGTCATGGTAAAAGAAATACAAAATTTTAGAGTTATGTTCCTTAATAGAGGTTACCCGACAGCATTACTTGATGATATTTCGTCTTATGTTATCAAAGAATAGGGAAAAAAATGTCCACCGATCTTGGGTAATTTGTTGAATAGTAATTTAACTCGAACTAACAATACAGTGGAATCTGATTTCAATAGAGTGTGTGTATTGACTTATTCCCCTAATGTGAATGAGATTAAGAATATTATAAACAAACATTGGAAGACCCTGATAGTTGATGACGAAGTAAAAAAGGAAGTAGGAGATAGACCATGTTTTGTTTATAAAATGGGTATGAATATCAAGAGGTTGATTGAGAGAATGACAATAAACATTAGTGGTAACAGCTTGAGTATTAATACTAGAAAACGTGGCTCCTGTAAACAGTGTTTTGCCATTAATGAAGTCACATGATGTAAACTGGATGACATTAATAGAACCTATGTGAAGCTTAGAAAAGGAAATTGTAACAGTAAAAATATAATATATTTAGCTAAGTGTACATCATGTACTGCCTTTTATATAGGAAAAACTGAAAGGCAGTTCAGAAAGCGTATATATAAGCATTTGTACAGGATTAAGGTTAAAGATAAGAAGAACGCACTGTATAGACATATTAGTAAGAGTGGAGAGACTCATAATTTTAAATTTGCCATAATAGATCATGTTAATATGTCCCCTCGGTGGGGGGGGGGGCAATCACAAAGCACTCTTAGGTAAAAGGGAAAGTGCATGGCAAATTTTGACAGATGCCACAACAAATCCTGGCATTAATGATTTTATATCTATAAAACCTTTCCTGCAGTTAGCATAGACTATGTACATATTTTTTATTGATACATATTTCTTATTGTTACAAATATTGTTAGTCAGTATATATGTAAGTTTTTTATTGTTTTTTATAAAATGTATGTTGTTGTTTTTTACAAAATGTTTTCACAAATGTTTTTACTAGTTTTTTAATACTATATTATAGTGAAAACAGTATGTATTTAAGATAGGTTGAAAAAGTCCAGTTAGAATGGGGTTTTAATGTTGGTTAATATATATATGTTTTTAGGCTTTTGTAATAAATGTTTTATAGTTGTTTAGTAAGGAATCAGGTGAAGTTTTAAGACAGTAATATTGTATGAGTTATCATAAAGACACATGCATTGGCACTTTAAATTAACTCAGTTCAACATCAGTCAAGCGTTTACTTTTTTCAAAAAAAGTGGCGCCAAAAAGTCTTTAAAAGCATATTGTTTTTACTGGTTCAGTGTTCTGAGGAAGTCTGCTTACAGCAGATGAAAGCGCTTAACCCTTTGGCTGTTATGATCTATGTTTGTCCATTCTTAACAGAATAAATTGTTATTATCCTTGTTCGAGTCCAGCTTCACTTCTTATCTGGTCTAGTATAGCAGAGACGGGCGTGCCGTCTCATAGGTAATAATCCGGAGTTGTTTTGTATCCAGTTATCGTTTTATATTTAAATAATTAGTAAAAAAAAACTATAATGCTCCACACAGCACTGTAAGTTTGTAATATCAATTTTACCACTCATAGATTAGTTCTAAAAAGTAAAAAAAAAAAAAGCAAAGATGAGCTATCAGCAAAACACTTCAAACAATGATTAGTTGTGTGTTGCATTTATCAGTAACTGACTTGAAGTTTTATGTTATATTTTTGTCTTACAAAAAAAAATTTTTGAATTTAGAGGAGAGTTGTTTAGATAAAAGCAGGGCACAGCAATGGGGGCAGTATTTGCCCCCTCATATGCCAACTTAAGCATGGGTTTGTTTGAACAAGAATGTATTTACAGAACTTCATTTTTTCAACAACATGTTAAAAATTATAGCAGGTTTATAGATGACTTGATTTTTCTGTTGGAAGGAGGGAAAACAAAATATCAGAGTTACAAAATAATAGGTTTAACCTCAAATTCAGAGGTATCCAAATAGGAAAAAAGCATCATTCTTGGATGTAGAAGTAGATGTATCTAAGGGATATCTACATACTAAGATACATAGAAAATTTGAAGATCAAGTTAAGTACCTTAAGGCTACAAGTTGCCACCCCCATACTATAGAGGCGCTCCCTATTGGAGAGTTTACTAGGTTGCATAGATTATGTAATGATACAGAAGAATTAAAACAGGAAATTTAAAGAATGTATAACATGTTCTACTCAAGAGGATATAGCCAGCAAATAATAGATAAGGCTTATTATAAAACTGGTCGGATTTATACACAAGAATGTAAAAAAGATAGAAATATAATAAGTTATGATAGTAATGAAAGAAAAAGTAATTCAAAGATTTATTTTATCACATTATATAGTGTTTTAGTGATAAGGTTATAGCTGTGGTGAAATATTATTGGAATTTTTTTAAAAAATCCAAGGAAGCAAAATATTGGTTACCAGGGAATTTAAAATTCTCCTACAAAGTAGGGAGAAATATTAAAAGTTTTTTAGTTAAAGGTAGAGTGATTAAATCAGAACTTAAATTTTATGATGCACTAACAACAGTTGGTACTGAAATTTGTGGTAAATGCAAGTCATGTAAGCATATAGTTGCAGGGTTTGACAATATAAATGGTATAAAATTTAACGGGAAAGCAAATTTTAGATGTGATACAGAGGGCATTATATATGCACTTAAATGCCCCTGTAATAAGTTTTTTATACTGGGGAAACAAAAAGGCCTTTTAAAGTCAGATTGCTTGAGCAGATTAGAGACATTGAAAATGTTAAGATGTCTAACACAGTAGCAGAGCATTTTTATTATGAACATCAGGGTCAGTGTCATGGGTTAGTAGGTACAATATTAGAGAAAGTTGTAGATAATTATTTGTATAAAAATATAAAAAATGCTTTATTGTATAAAGAAGCACTTTATATTTTAAAATTTGATACTTTGGTACCACAAAGAATGAATGTAGATTTCAATTGGAGAGTTTTGCGTTAAATAATTTTGTAAGTAATTAAATAATAGGATTATTGGATAATTGATTGAATGAATGTATTATAAATATGGAGTGTGAAGTTTGTTCAGTATTCTCCTGTGAAGGCATCAGCCGAGACGTCAGAGGAATAAACACTGTTTTGCTTCTTTTTTTGGGTTACTGGTTTGTGGTTTTTATCTTACTGTTTTCAGTTTGTGGTTTAATTAATGATTAGCTGTGCATTGCACTTATCAGTAACTGACTTGAAGTTTCAGCCCATAACTGACCGCTGCCAGTACAAATTTCCTTCTTCAGTGGAATGACTGTGATGGTGACTTATGCAATCCGTCAGAGGCAAAGATTCAGACTGCAGTTTAAGCATTCCAGGTTCATGTAACAAGCCATATACTGGGGGGCAATACAGGCAAGGTGGAAGGGATAGTGACAGAGAGAAAGAGAGAGAGATGGTTAGCTAATTGCCTTCTCTTCTGTTTTGAGAGTAGGATGTTGGACTGGCCACCCCAAAGAATCCTCTGCTAGAAGCCAGAAGACTGTTCTCTGTTGCATACCACTTTCTCAGAGGTGATCTCTGTCTAACGTACAGATCGATGTCCAACCCAGAATTGTTGAACATGCTCCATCTTAGCAAAACCAAATCTACTCAAGCTACACGCTCTAGGGATATAAACCTCAACACAACAATGAATAGAACATGCTGGAGGGATAGATTCCCTTCGCAGAGACTTCCCTTACTATGGAACAGGGTCCCAATCTACATAAGACAGAGCCCCTCACTATCACTCTTCAAGAGGAACCTTGATGAGTGGATGGGTAACAGAAAGTTCACACCGGGGATCACACCAACAGCACTACTAGATAGGTGCCAAGGGTACTAGCTGCTAGTACAAGGGTCTAGGGAACTACTAAAGGGGCGGTGAATACCGCACAATGTGGCTGGGCTAATATATGCCTTCGGGCAGATAGCCCAGTACCAACCTATGAACCTATAACATTGACAGTACATAAGGCCATTTGATGATAATATGCCTTAGTCAGACCAGGAATGCATGGAGGTACAGGAGGTCAGCAACACATAGTCCACTTACAGGATGTATACAATAAGAAAAAAATGTAATCACTGTAGGTATGGCAGCTGACCAGGAGGTCAACAACACTTGTAGTCCAGTCACAGGATGTATATATTACGGAAAAAAATTCCTTTAACCCCTGTATATATAGCAACTGACTGATGATAGTTTTTTTACCCTAAACTACAGGAAACGTAGAAGATAAATGATAGTTGGTAGAATGATAAATGACTGCAGGGAGCCAAAACAAAAATGATTATAAAAATAAGCTGATGATAACTTAGATGTATGATTGTTCAGTGTGCTGGATACATCACCGGCAAATGTAGGGCTACTGCTGAGGATGATAATAGTGGTACGGAACAAGAACTTTGTGCAGTCTGACTTTCTTGCTGTGATGAAATAGGAAAGTTACCAATGGTCAGCATTGGCAAGGTGATGAAACATAACAGGGAACTGCTTAGCGACTGTAAGAAAGTGGGAAGCATTCCGGTGTGTATTGTAAAAGATAAGCCAGATGGCCCTGAGCATTGCCAAGGTTTTCTAAAATACCCTTATCAATACCCTCATCAGTTTCCACCTGAATTATTGCTGAAGGTTACTGATTTGTAAATATTCACTTACCACCTTGCAAAACATGCTCATAAAACACTTGTACCTGTCTCATTGTTTAAAAAAATGTGAGGATTTAATGAAGTTGCTTAAAAATGGTCAAAATGAAATGACAGGTTCCTAGTTTGTTATTTATTTATTTATTTGTTTGTTTATTTATTTTTACAAGAAGACATGACTAACAGGAAATGCCTTTGCAATATTCTGCTTTCAAGTAAAAGCTGTGAAGATGGATGGATACAGCTGAATAACTGATAAAGAAGCCCTAAAACTCTGTAGTGATAAACTAAATTTAGGAGTAAAGTTGAGCAACACTTCTCACTGGTAGAAGGCAGTGGAATTTTGAGTGTGACTACAGCACTGAACTCCACATAATTTGATTATGTGACTGCCTTAAGTCAAATATAAATTCTGTTGATATCAGTACATGATGACACATTACTGTTATTCACACCAGAATGTAACAGGAAATAAATATGATTGACCTGAAGCCCTTAAAATTACACAGTCATTTCCTACTGTGTTCATTTGCTGCTGTCTTAACATTCAGTGTTTTAACTTCTGAGACTATATTAATTTTCATTTCCTTTTTTCCCTATGAGATTCATGCCAAAATATAACATATCAGTGTAAGTACATATCATTTTCACGTATCACATGCAATTATGAAACTTCCTGTTTTTCTGGCATAAGCCCTGTTCTCTTCAGAAGACAGATGCAGGCTAGGTGTCTTTGTCATCTAAAGTCCTATGAAAAAAGGATTATCTCACAAATTCCCAAATCAAGCCTCAGTGCCTGTATATAAGCCCTATGTTATACTTTTAACTTACAGACGTATGCATGCTCATGTTAGAAAATACAGTCCTGACTGGTCTTCAGCTTTAAAGTTATCATTCTACCTGAAACTAGAAAATCCACTTAAAATGGAAACATCACTGTCAAGGGGATAGGTTAGTTTATGCAGCACTAGATTTTTTTAGAAGAAATGGCAGGTATTGTGTTGCATTAGTTTGATGGCAGAAGAAAAAAAAAGTAAGCATCTCTAGTATGTCCTGTATCACTGCTGATATCACATGACTAGCCCTTTAATTACTTACTTGGTTCTCAGAAGTAAATTAGTTAAAGTTTATGAGGTCATGCAAAAATGTTGAGAGGAAGATCTCTGGCCTATGATATGCATCAGAGTGTTACAGAAACTTGCCTTGTCAAGCTGCGCCTCTGATTTTCACCCTTTTTTCCCTACCTCAGACAACTATAAACCATCCTGAAGATATTAACTTCATCAGTTCTTCCAGTAGTTAAGTCCATGGTCCCACCACTCTCTCTGTGATATAAAATTTCCTAATTTTTTTTATGTCTTCCTTCCTCTGGAGGCCTTCTCTCAATCCTTTATCATTTCTGTGTCTCCTTTTTGTCCACTGAAGATGCAGTGTAGCCATACAATATCTCTGCTTCCATTCTGTCCTTCAGTGTATACATTTGTAGTGCTCTCTGATCATTTCTTTTTGCCTCATGTTGTTCCTTTCATACCATCATGGTTGTACTCCACTGCATACTCTCAGCCATTTTGATGCTCCCCTGACAGTATACTCAACAGAGTGGACTGTAATATTCCTCAAGAGGGCTCAACACTTTTCTATATACTATGAACATAGCATATGTTTCTCTGTGTTCACAATTCTGGCCACGTACACATCATTCATGTTGGCCTTTATCACTGCCTTTCTACACTATGAAGTCTGATTCAGCTTGACAAGTCTTTTAACAATGAGATGTTATAGTTCCTCTGCCCTCAATGTGCACTGCACTACGACACATTTATCATCCAGTCATCTCCCCAAAGTACATATCCTTGCAGTGATTTTTGCTTTAGCCTTCAGCTACTACCTGCATACCCTGTAAAGTGTAATAGTTCACAGTGACCACAGCTACAGGGTGTCCCTGCTGACCTGTATAGCCCTATTCTCTAACCTTGATGTGATGCCTGATGTAGCTGTACTGACCACTGCACCTTATTGCACCTCTCTATTAATTTGCTTCTTGCTTAATACTTGTCATCAAGCTCATCCTATACTGAATGCCAGCTGTCTAATACCTTGACCAGCTTTGCACTCTGGGTTTTGTCCCAGTACTCCTTCATCTTCCCATCAGTCTCTTGCATGGTATGGTGTCCAAACACATACTTTACTTTGGTTATCCCAGTCACCCTTAGTAGTAACTTAGTCATAGAAATGTCTAAAACCAACCAAAGATTTCTGTTGTGTTAATCTATACCAAACATATTGCCTTTCCTTGTTGAGATTCTATGTGGGCCAGTATACCTCCTTGCATTCCAGAGCATTTTCTGGAAAATCAATTTTAAAAGTATAAGATGAACAAATGTAAATATTTTGTGAACAGTTAAAGCTGTTAACATTGCTATTTGTACAAGTTCTATCAGTAAAAAAGTATTCTTTTTAATAATAGTGTATTCACAGTTAGAACATGTGCAAATAGCAATGTTATCAGTTAAAAAAAGTATTCTTTCTTTATAGTGATAAATGTATTCACAGTTTTTCCATAAAAGCTGTAGTATATTATAATGCCAGAAATCCAGAATTACACTTTTTGCTAAACTTTCACAAGCAAATTGTTATATCTTGTAAACC
Source organism: Protopterus annectens (assembly GCF_019279795.1). Lineage (NCBI taxonomy): Eukaryota > Metazoa > Chordata > Ceratodontiformes > Protopteridae > Protopterus > Protopterus annectens. Next base: position 509,063,591 of record NC_056732.1, on the reverse strand, counting down.
ATGCAACCTGGAGTTATATTGTTAGAACACTTTTGTTAACCAGACGTGAGCTTTTACATGACAGCAAGAAATTCTAATATAAATAACAATGAATAGCTCTTTATGTGCAACTTACAATGCAAATATCAGTGACAGTTTTTTCAACAAAGTCCAGTGATTCACCTAATGCAATAGTTTGTAAATTACTTGTTGTTTGAACTATTACTTACGCATGATGATATTGTTTTTTTTTTTCAAAATTACTAACAAACAACTAGCAGTATCTCCAGTATAGCATGATATCAATGTATTTTCCTGTCTCCCACCATGGCATTTCACACCATGCACATTTCAGTTTTGAAAGTATGAGCAGAAATATGAATAATAAATGGCAAACAGTGATAAGTTTCTCTACCGTGGGACATTCCAGATGAACAGTCTTAGTGTTATTTTGTTAATTAGTCCTTGTCCTTTCTAATGCTACCTATTATTAGCTGGTAACTCACTCCTTTAAAGAAGCCAGACTCAGAAAATGTCTGGACACCATAAGGAGCTATTGGTGTTAATGAAGTATACAAGAGAGGTGCCATTGATTTGAATGAGTCTTGGTAAACTTATCTTCTATAATCTTATACCCACTTCTTCATTGTGGAGATGGGTTTATTCCACTTTACTGTTTGAAAACTGAAGGACCAGTCACCATGAATCTTCTTCTCTTTGCACATCAGTTCTTCATTCTACGTCTGCCATGATTGTTTCTTGCATTTAGTTGGTTCACAGTAACAAGCTCCTAGGCATGCAAACCCTTCAAATCCAGATTTAAAGTCAGCCTATTCAGCATCCTTTCCTACTACTCCATGTGCTCAATGTACATATTAACTGAAATAAGTATTATTAATTACTATAAATAATTATTATTACTATAAGCATTGTTTGTTGTGCAGTACAGTCCTCCACCCCTCTCACTTTTTCTTATTTCCATTTTCCCCCCTAATCAATTCTTTGCCCCGCAGGCCATGTTTCTGTCATGACTGCAGAATTAACACCATTATACATAATTAATTTCTACATGTAGCTGACTCATTTGATTACCTAAACTCTTGACATTGCACAACTTTCCATCCACCTCCTACGTACTCTGTCCTTCCACTTTGGTTAAAGCAACCACTCTGTTATTAAACTGTTCTAGTGTTTCTGTCAGCACCTATTACTTGTATCATTTAGGTGAAGGTTCATAAATTAGTACTAGGATAACTGTCCTTGTGGGCCATTTTAAGCCTAGACATTTAACCCATCTTCTTCTTCTTCTTCTTCTTTCAGCTTTTCCCAGTTTGGGGTTGCCACAGCGGATCACCTGTCTGCTCATGATTGGCAGTGGAGTTTTACGGTGTCGAGTTGCCAGCCCGGCACCCAACCTTCCACAGAAGGCACACACATGCATACACTCACACATAGGGTCAATTTAGAGTGTCCAATCCACCTACAGCATGTCTTTGGGATGTGGGAGGAAACCGGAGCACCCGGAGGAAACCCACGCGACCACAGGGAGGAGATGCAGACTCCACACAGAAGGCACCCCAGCCGAGGATCAAACCGGAGAACCTCTTGCTGTGAGGGGGCAATGCTAACCGCTACACCACCATGGCCGCCCAGCACCACCGTGGCCACCCAAAGACATTTAACCCATGTGAGAATCAAACCCTGCACCTTGTGCCTATAAGGCAAATATCTTAGCCATTATGCCAACTACTCACACGTGCTGCCACTGGTTACCTCATATATAAAGTTGAGTTGACAGCTTAATATGAAGATCCAAAGAAAGTTGTGCCTTTTTCTGGATTCTGATGCTGAATATGGAAAAGGGTGCAGTAGACAGGCAGAAGAAGGGATGGATCATTGAAGTTTCATCACAGCACTTAACAGAGTGACTTGAATTAGGCCATTAGTGTTCTGATACCAGGAGCAGGTACTGATACCAGAACAACTAAGAATATGTAATTTATTATGGTCTTAAGGCAGCTAACAGAATGCTACAATAAACTGTAATGGTGGATATTTATTTATTTGTATTTCTTAACTGTGTTAGAGATCATGAACCTTTCCCAGACTCCGCTGGAGACCGTTGGCAGGTTAAATGATTGGTTAAGAATCACATGATCAGCAAATGGAAGCTAAGAGAATAAAATCCTAGACTACAGGATGAAACTTAACAACTCATTACTCTAATCCTGTATGCAGTGAGTCAAAAATAATATTGATTAGTTGTCAGAGTGAAGCAGGGAGTTGTTTTTAATTTATCTATTTGTTAACCAGGTATGTCAATGGAATATGTGTCCCCTTTGAGGGGGTGACCCAGGACCCCAATCTGGTTAAGTGACATGCTCCGAGTCACACAATGGGCTGTACCTTTAACTACATCATTATCAGCCCAGAGCTCTAATCCTCTGCACTAAGTGCCAGCAATTATTAGACAGCAAGGATAACTTTATCAGAGTAGAGGGGCTACAACAAATGGGAAGAGGTAGAATATTAAACCGGCAGGAAGAACTCCTTTGTATTATAGTAGGGATCAGCAACAGTTATTGGAAGGTAGATTCTGTATAAATAGAGTATGTGGTTTTCTACCAAGATAAACAGAAGGGTGGGGCAGTAGATTGCAGCTGTGTTTATTTTAGATCGAGAGTTAGGTGGGATTAGAACAGAGGTATTCAGTGGGATGTCTTTAGACATGAGGTATAAGATAAATGATGCTAACCACTGAACTCAGACTGAGCTTGCATTGTCTGGGTATGCATGTCTGTTTATTTAATCCAGTTTGTATATTTATTTCTAAATGATGTTAAGTTGAAGTAGACTGTCCGATCTCCAGATGTTCTTCCCATTTTCTGTTAGGCCATACTCAGCCTGTGCTGTTCATTAATGCAGATTTGACAGCTTCCTCAGGTAGGAAGAACACCTGTGGCCCTAATCCTGAATATAATGTATGGCTCATTCAGTTTGGCATCAGTGCAGCCAACATTGCCAGTTTTGGAGATGGACTTTTACTCTGCATGGATATATGCAACTGTAATTATGCTTAGAATCCTACATATTTCTTAATCAGGAGCTTAAAGCAAAGATCACATCTCTTCACTTAGTAGTTAATTAAAGAACATTGCACTGCACTGCGTCAAGTCTAGTAACATCACACTAAAACATTCCGTAACAGCACTGAAGCAATATAAAATATTTTAGGTTTTGCTGGTCACGAAGTTTCAGAGTTCCAGTACAAATTGCATTTGATAGTATGTGACCAATTTATTATGTTACACATTTCTTTATGAAGTACATGTGTCTGTATTGTCTTCCACGATGGTGAAATCATTGCGTTCCATGCTCCTACATATTTTGACAGGCTCAGCAGTCTCATAGTTTTTGTACCCAGCTGTACAAGATGTGTTTTGTTGGCTGTGGATGCAGAGCTGTAATACTGCAACTTTATTAGATAACAGTGTGCTTGGAAAAAGGAAAAAAAAGCTCTTTATGTCACCAAATAATGTGCATCTGTGGTTAAGAAGACTTAAAATCATGACAGTTATTTGCATAAATAAGTACAGCTGAAGTTTTACCTGATGTAAACCCCAAGTCGTATGAAAAACACAACTAGGTACATTACATTTTTTATAATTTATTATTGTCCTCTAATAAGTTCTCCAAGTGCTTATTTTGCTCAAACATGCCATAAGTGGATAACCAGTTTTAAAATCATGGCTGTTATTTGGATAAATCAGTACAGTTGAAGTTTTACCTAATGCAAACCCATAATACATTGTTTGAAACAATTTATTGTCTAATATTGCCCTCTAGTGAATATTGTAAGTACTTCACTAGACGTTCAAAGGATTGCTTCATATCCAGAATATTTTAGTTCTTCATACTGTCTATTTTGTTTTTTGTTTTTTTTTTGTTATCAGATCAAAAATGCGGTGTAAATCCCCTTTCTATTGCACAGTATCTGACATACATAATGGAACCATGTTAGCTAGCAGTTCATTTCATTAATCTGTAAGATATCACTGAACGGGGTACCTCTCAACTGTCCCTGATTTTCAGGAACGTCCCCGATTTTGACTCAAATTTTAGTTCTGTCCCTCTTAATCCCTCCTAAAACTGGTGACTTTTGGAGGACAGGTGGTGAATTGCACTTAATGAATAATGACAATAACTAAGAGCTGAAGACTTCTTTTACGTCACAAAATGTGCATTAATTCACATGCTCTGATTCTGTGTTAATAGCACTAATATTTTAAAAATGTCCCTGATTGTCCCTGATTTTTTTCTGGTTTTGTCCCTGATTCTGTTGAAATTTGTCCTTAATTGGTTGAGAGCTAGTATAACATTGTTCTTTTGGATCTCAGTAATGGGTCCAGACTATATTCTGAAAAAGAAAACCTTTATTTCATCAACTATATTCATCAACATAAAGAAACACCCACATTCTGGACTAAAAATCAGATGTACTAAAATGCAGCAATAGGTTTAGCTACTTCATATATTCCTTTTAATCACATGCACTGATCATAACTTTACCAAGTTGTTACAGTATCACTGTCAACCAGTGTCTTTATACATGTAACAGTAATCTAACAGCTTTTCCTTCATACCTCCCATAGCATGCAACATCTACATTTATTTATGTGTTTGTTTTTATTTTAGTTAATATGGTAAGTGAGCTGGTGTTTCAATCGTTTTCAGCTGCAACAGGGTGAGAATGCGGAAATAACTAATTAGCAAATCAACTTGTAAATTTAATGACATATCAAAAGGTATTTTTAAGTTCAGAACAGCAGGTCAGTGAATAGGTTTACAGTTACATAAATATTGTTTTTAAGTATTTTTAGACTCAGCATAACAAGAAAAAAACAAGTTTGCTATTACAGAATATGCTACACAACATTAAACCTTTATAGTTCCCAATTGTATATATCACTTCTATTAATAATTGCCAGAAAAATACAGTAGTATAAAAAATGTTTAGGAACAATTCATAAACCACTTGTAGAAGGCTATAAGAGCATTTATCCTCTCAGTGATAACTCCCCTTGAACAAAAGTTATGTTTTATTCATAAGTAATGGAATGTTGTTATTAGAGTAACCATAAATTTTATTTACACATGCCAGCAAATACCATGGCATTTCTACCTCCTAGTAAGTGAGTAGCCTCACCCAAAGGCTTTGTACAGCAGAACACTTGGAATGTGGAACAAAGCCATCATTTTCACGTCTTCACTGCCTCACGTCTCCTAATTTTGTTAATGGCACACATTTAATGCTGTTGTTGCAGTGTTCCCCTAATGTGCAATAGGCACTGGCAAATGCTTCCTTATTGGTTGAAATAATTAGTGAAGGTCAAAAGGAGAAAAATCTCAGTGGATACATCGATTAAGAATAATAACAATGTGTTATATTAATATGGCACACTATGATTTATTTTTTTTGTCCTGCTGTCAGTCTCTTGTGATGAGTAGATTATGTTGAACCCTATACCACTGTCTTATAGGAATATGCAAGGGAAAATCAAAGAGAGAGTTATTTCCCTGCCAAGCCTGCAGTGCTAGATAGATGTCATCATGTTATGTTATCTCATTTTGCTATTTCATGTAAATAGAAGTTTTCTACTAGTTAGGTGAAAAGCACTCTAAACTACTACTAACACAAGCTGAGAGGACATCTGTTCAATGAATCTTCTGAAGAACAATACATCACCTATATGTATACCCTGATAGCAGCTCACCACAAATAACACTACTCATGTTTCATCACAATGTCAGTATTGAAACATGGCCCTTTTTGTTTGATTCAGAAATCACAGTTGAATGTATAACCTGCTGAGGCCCTGGCAGTGTGCTTATCTACACAAACCATACACTGATTCGTAAGACTGGATTGTCGTTTTTTCTTCCAGCTCTCACTTGCTGGTCTGCATCTCATAATGTCCTTCTCTATGATATAACCATGACACTGTAATTAGTTAGTTAACCTGATTTGGTCATTATATGGTGGTGGTGCTGCGGTAGTGTTGTCGCCTCACAGTAAGAAGCTGTCCGGTTCGATTCTCAGCTAGAGTGCCTTCTGCGTGGAGACATGCGTGAATGGGCGTACCTTCGTTGAAGGTTGTGCGTCAGGGCTGGTAACTCGGCACGTAAAAATCAACTGCCTATCATTAGCGGACCGGAGTTCCGCTGTGGCGACCCCTAGCTGGGAAAAGCCGAAAGACACACAACAACAACCTTATTCAGTCAAAGGCCTACTGCCTACTTAAGACCAGTGAAGAAGATGATTGGTTATATTCCATCTGACCCTGGGGAGAAAAAAAAGGAAACACTTCTGGCCCTCCATGCTAGACATGCCTTATAATGATGTATGGGCCTCATAGTGCTCCATGCCTTGATGTTGTTCCCTTTCATAAATCTTTCTGTTCGTAGTGCCCCCCATATCTTAACCACCAAGTCACATTCTGCTATCACTTGAACTGTGAGTTTCCCACAGTTATTAGGGTCTATTAGTTTAGTCCTACCCACCACTATTTTATCAGTATGATTACCCTCCAGGTAGAAGTACCCAAATCTGACTCAAATCACTATACTCTACACTACATTTTACACAAAGACTAATCTCCTTGACTTAAGTGCCTTCATAAGCAATACATCCCCTTAACTCTGGACTTCCTTTTCCAATGTCTGTTAATACACTGCCAAACCTATGGTACCACATGGATGTCACATTCTAACGAACAAAGTCTGATCAGTCTGATAGTACTGTAGGTTCAAGGAACAAATCATTATTTATGTCTTCAGTAATGTGGCACATCAGATCGCACCTCTCAACTGTCCAGATTTTCCCAGAATGTCCAGGTTTTTTCCTCATATTTTTTATGTGTTCCTCATAAAATTTGCAGTTTTCTGGCAAATTGTTAAGAATTTAAGGCTCTAAATAACACTAAATAATGACAGATATTTCAGTTTTAGACTTCATATCCTTTAGAAAATGCATAATAATGCAAAACCTGTTAATTACAACAATTTTCTAAGCTTCAGGGAGCAATACTTAAAATCTATCCCTATTTTAGGGCCTTTGTACCCCCATTATTTTTGGCTTTGTCCAGATTTCTTGCATCAGATGTGCACATGGTATGGTCCTTTCATCATTACAAACTATCATTCTGAAAAGAAGTAAATTTATAGTACTTAATTCATTGTAAATTGTCAGACAGCTCTACAAGCATGGCTGAAATTGTCTCAAACTCATCCTTGAGTACTGAAGCATTTTACCTCTACCAGCCCAGGTTCAAGCCTAACATAACATCTGCTGATGTGCTGCTGTTCTTGCATATGTCCAAAGAGTTTTCCACTATCCAAGTGACTTTCTTACTAAAGGAATAACCAAAAACAGCGAGGGAATGTTATCTGATCATATTACCCAATTTATTCATAGGTTCATAGCTTCATAGGTAGGTACTAGGCTATCTGCCCGAGGGCATTTATAAGCCTAGCCAGAGTGTGTTGGCTTTCGCCGTCCCATTGATTAATTAACTGATCCTCTGTCAAGCAGAGCCAATGAAGTGATCCCAGGGGTGTATTTTCTGTTACCCATCCACTCGTCAAGGTTTCACTTGAAGAGTGTTAGTGAGGGGCTCTGCCTGATGTAATTTGGAATTTTGTTCCAAAGCATGGGGAGTCACTGGGACAGGAATCTATCCCTCCAGTATGTTCTATTTATTGTTGTGGCGAGGTTTAGTTCACTAGAGCGCGTGGCTCGCAGTGATTTGGATTTCTTTGGGTGGAGCATGTCCATCAATTCTGAGTTGGACATGGCTTTGTAAGTCAGGCAGAGATCACCTCTGAGTAAGCGATATGCCACTGAGTACAGCCGGAGCTTTTTCAGTCGGGCTGCATAGGACATATGTTTGAGACCAGTAATCCTCTTGGTGAGGTACTTTTGTGGTCTTTCCAGCTGTTGGAAGTGTCTTGTGAGGTACATCCCAAATGGGGCATCGTACTCTATGATGGGTCTAATGAGTGACGAGTAGAGGGGCACTATAACCTCTTTATTTCTAGATGCGAACCTTTTAGTAATTAGATGGGCCACATAGAAGAATTTCCTAACTACTTTGGCAATATAATTGTCAAAGTAGAGATTACTATCTACCTGGATCACCAGATCTCTTATTACCTCTTCTGTATTAATGGGGCTGCCACCTATGTGGTAATTCGTGGGTGATTTGTTTTTCTCAAACGGGATGTCTATGCATTTTTTGGCATTTAGCTTGAGGCCATGACTTTGACACCAGGTGTCTGTCTCAGTAAGGCCCTTTTGGAGGATGTCCGTGTCAGCCGGAGAGTCAATTATGGCTCCCAGTTTGCAGTCATTGGGAACTTGGTTAGCCATAGTCCTCCTGTGTTTAACTGTACATCTGAGAAGTATATGCCGAACAGTAGGGGTCCCAGGACCGAGCCTTGTGGGACACCACTTGTGACTGGTTTAATGTCGGACCTGGAGCCCGCTATTCTTACCGTGTGAGTTCTGTCTGTAAGCCAGTTGGCAACCCATTTCGTGACGTAGGGGTTTGTGTTCAGGCTGGTGAGTTTTTCTGTAATACCAGAGTGGGGAATGGTGTTGAAAGCCTTGGCAAGGTCAAGGTAGGCTGTGTGAACCACCTTTCACTCGTCTATGGCCTTGGTGACTGTCTCGAAGAAGTCAACCAGGTTTAGTAGGCATGATCTGCCCTTAACAAAGCTGAACTGGGTTGGGTCAAGTGTTTGGAGGTTCCCAGTGTCTTTGTTAATGAATTCCATGATGATGTGCTCCATAGTCTTGCATTCCAGGCTAGTCAGGCTTATGGGGCGATAGTTACCAGGGTCAGTTGTGGCCCCTCCTTTGTGGAGAGGAATAACCGTTGCTGTGCGCTATTCTATGGGCACATAGCCTGTGGAGAGGCTGAGGTTGAACAGCATGTTTAGGTGGGGGGTTAGTTCGTTCTGTAGTTCGTGCAAGATGCAGCCTGGGACACCATCTAGTCCCATTGACGCTGTGTTTTGGGCTTTTGAAAGGGCTGTTTTCACCTGTGCGTCTGTGATTTTTGGGACAATACACTTTTCTGGTATAGTTGTGGGCCCTTTTGGAGGTGAGAGGGGGTGAAGTTTGCACTGAATCTATCTGCCAGGATGTTGGCAATATCAGTAGGTTCAGTATATTTTGTGCTATTTTGCATTAGTTCAGTGCATATCTGCGAGTTGCCACTTAGATTCTTAACATAGCTAAAGAAGGCTTTGTGGTTATCTTTTGAATCCTTGGCTATTTTTCTTTCAAATTTAGCTTTGGATGATTTCATGAGGGACCTCAGTTTCTTACTGATACTGATCAGGGATGTCTTTCCTTCTTGGGATTTGCTTTTTTTCTGAAATAGTTTCCTCCTTCTGTTGTATAGCCTGTTTATTGCAGGGGTCCACCAAACTGGTTTCCTTCTCTTAGAGGAGTGAGTCTTGGTTTTGCTAGGGATGGCATGATCCATGCATCCTTGTAAGTGCTCATAGAGTGCATTTGTAAAGGTTTCTGCATCTTGGGCAGCATTATCCTTTAGCGTGGGGGCTGTGAAACTTACCACCTCTGTCTTAAGTAAGGTAAAGTTTGCTTTAGAAAAGTTTTTTACTGTGGTTTCCTTAGTTAGGGGTGGTGGTGGGGTGTGGACACCCAGAGTGATTAGTTTATGGTCTGATCTAACCAGTTGACCAACGGTGTGGAACACCTGTCGCCCATGTTGGTGATGACCAGGTCCAATATGTTTTCACCTCTGGTACGGGAGTTTACCAGCTGATCCAGGGCATTTGAGATGATGAATTCCAGGAAGCGCTGGCCCTGGGAATTTGTACTCAAGTAGTTTTCCCAGTGAATGGTAGGGTAATTGAAATCGCCCAATATCAGGGTGTTTGGTAGGACCTTCATGTTTTCCAATGTCTCCAGAAAGATGGAGTGGTGGTCCAGGGTCATGGAGGGTGATCTGTAGCAGGCCACAATTTGCATTGCAGATTTGCCCGATGTTAGTTGCACATGGATGATCTCAGAGGTATCATGCTGCACCACTAACCTGGAGGTGTAGGTATCCTTGATGAATATGGATACACCCCCTCCTTTTGTGTTTCAGTCCGCGTTCTGTGGCTGAAACGTGTGGTATGAGTTGTAGCCCAGTAGTGCTCGGGTGCTCTCTGGAGCTTTAAACCAGGTTTCATTTACTGCACAGATGTCACCGTTCTCCATACTGAGGAGTGCTTCGAGTGCATGCATTTTGAGATTTAAACTCCTGGTGTTGAATAGCATAACCCTCAATTTTTTGTTAATTGTGCTGTTTACGGAGGTGGGTTTGACTTTTGAGCCTTGCCTAAAAAAGGCACTATGGGGGCAGCAAGAACCTTGGCCAGTATTTGAAAGCCTAGAGGTGACAGGTGTAAGCCATCTCTTGCAAAGCAACCTGGCTTGTCGAGCATGTCGTCCCAGGCTGACAGACACTGGATCCCCTTTGAATGACACCAGAAGCTTAGCCAATTGTTGAAATTGATCATTTTTTCTTTATACTGAGATATCATTCTTGGTGAGAGCAGGATGCTACTCAGGGTCAGGGTCATACCAGCCTGGGCTGCATGATCAGAGAGCTCTTCCATGTCTCTTTTCATGTAGTCCAGGGAGGTATGTCTCAGGTCATTCACACCAACATGAACAATGACAGAGTCATATTTGTACTTGTTCTGGAGTGACCTGAGTGCTTGTGTTTGTGGCGGATTCTGGCTCCTGACAGGCAGCTAACAGTAACCTTCTGCTTATCCAGCCTAGTGAGTGGGATGTCAGTGTGCCTGACTATAGAATCACCTATTACTAGTGTATTAGGTATGTTATTTTGCCTTAAGGGCTGTGATTGTGCGGCACACTGGTTTTGTGTTGTATGTGTTGTCTGGTTTGTGACTTCTCCAAGTTCTACATACCAAGCCGCCCACTTACCTTTGTAGTTCATGTGGTTTCCAATGGAAACTACTTTTTTTTTTATTTTATCCACTTAAAAATTACTAATGAGCCATCAAGATGCTGATAGAAAGGCTTTTGTCTTCATGATCTTTCTCCTTGCAGTATTCTTAAATACTTTATCAAACCCTATCTGTACTTTGTAATTGTTTTAATATGCAATTAAATTAACTTCAGAACAGTTAAACCTTCATATCCCTTCCCTTAGTTTCCCACTTCCACAACTTTGTGTCCCCCTTTTTCATGTACTTAATGTAAGTACTGTATTTTAACCAGTTCTTTATTTCATTATTCTTCTGTGTTGTTTTTTATTCACATACTACTGATTTCACTGTTTTGCGAAATTAACATGTTGCTGAACTTGTTAAAAATTATAAAAAAAATCTTTGCCTCTGTGATTATACAAACTGATGTCATTATTCTCTGAGCCCATATACAGTTACTGTATTTTTTCTCAGTGTTTGGCTAGTATGACTAAAGAGCCCTTCTTATCAAATGTACATATGTCGTATAATATTTGTCTTTATTCTGTGGATTGTAGTACCTCTAAAAAGTTTTCAGATATTTTGTACTGACCAGGCAAGCTTGAACATGGTCCAACTGCATCCTGGAAAACAAATTTAAATAAACAAACAGTTTCACACACTCCTTACATGACAAGTGAATAACTCTGCACTGCATTCAGTGCAGTGACAACAGATCACCAGGTGGTGGCAGTACTGAATTAAATGGAGTTTTGGTCATCACCTTCCTGTCTAATGTGTCCTGCTTCTCCATTGCCACTGCAGCAAACCTTGCTACTAATATTATATCCCTTTGTCCTTCATTTAGAGCCTCTCTGTAGTTTCTTTGTATCTCTAGGTTGCTCCTTTGACTACCCAGTTCACAGTGACCCCTAACTTTCTCCTTTTAGATAGTGCAAGCTTAATGACTGAGATAGTCTTACATGGAGTTTACTAGAACTGATTGCAGAGTGGAACATTTCACTACTGCTTAAAGATGTGGGAAAGGCATGTCAGCATACATCTTTTTTTTTTTGTTTGTTTTTTAGTTGGGCTGAAGGAGACTACTGCTACTGTATGCTGTTGACACTTTACAATGTGGGTGGGGTCAATGACTTGCTTTTCCTCCTTATGCTGTAGATCCATTACAGTAAGCATTTCCTGCTGCTGTATCTACCAAAATATTCTCTTCCCGTGAGTCGCTGCTGGTATAAAGCCATAGTTCTTCAGACATGAACAAGTCTTCTTTTTCTTTCGTCTACTCCCATTAGGGGTCGCTACAGTGGATCATCTGTTTCCATTTCTTGCTGCCCTCTGCATCTTGCTCTGTCACACCAACCGCCTGCATGTCCTCTCTCACCACATCCATAACCCTTATCTTAGGCCTTCCTCTTTTCCTCTTACCTGGCAGCTCCATCCTTAGCATCCTTCTCTCAATATACCCAGCATCCCTCCTCAGCACATGTCCAAACCAAGGCAATCTCGCCTCTATGGCTTTGTCTCCAAACTGTCCAACTTGAGCTGACCCATTAAAATACTTATTTGTAATCCTGTCCATCCTCGTCACACCCAATGCAAATCTTAACATTTTCACTCTGCTACCTCCAGCTCTGACTCCTGTCTTTTCATCAGTGCCACAGTCTGCAACACATATAACATAATTGGTCTCACTACCCTCTTGTAGACCTTCCCTTTCACTCTTACTGGTACCCATATAACTCCTGACACTCTTCTCCACCCACTCCAGCCTGCCTGCACTCTCTTCTTCATCTCTCTTCCACACTCACCATTACTCTGAACTGTTGATTCCAAGTTTTTAAACTGACCCACCCTTGGCAACTATACTCCCTGCATCCTCACCATTCCTCTGTCCTCCCTCTCATTCACACACATATATTCTGTCTTAGTCCTGCTGGCCTTCATTCCTCTCCTCTCTAGAGCATTTTTCCACCTCTCCAGGGTGTCCTCAACCTGTTTCCTACTCTCACTACAGATCACAATGTCATCCACAAACACCATAGTCCATGGGGACTCCTGTCTGATCTCGTCTGTCAACCTGTCCATAACCACTGCTTATAAGAAAGGGCTCAGAGCTGATCCTTGATGTAATTCCACCACCACCTTGAACGCATCTATCACTCTTACCACAGACCTCACCAATGTCACACTGCCCTCATACATATCCTGTACCACTCTTACATACTTCTCTGCCACTCCCGACTTCCTCATACAATACCACAACTACGCTCTAGGCACCCTGTTATATGCTTTGTCTAAGTCCACAAAGACACAATGCAACTCCTTCTGACCTTCTCTATACTTCTCAATCAACACTCTCAAAGCAAACATCGCATCTGTAGTGTTCTTTCCTGATATGAAACCTTACTGCTGCCCACGGATCATCACATCCCTTCTTAATCTAGCTTCCACTACTGTTTCCCATAACTTCATCCTGTGGCTGATCAATTTTATCCCTCTGTAGTTACTACAGCTCTGCACATCACCCTTACTCTTAAAAAAATCAGTACCAGTACATTTTTTCTCCACTCCTCAGGCATCCTCTCACTTTCCAAGATTTCGTTAAACAATCTAGTTAAAAACCCTATCTCTCCATGCTTCCACAGGTATGTCATGTTGACCAACAGCCTTGCCACTGTTCATCCTCTTCATAGCTGTCCTTACTTCCTCCTTGCTAATCCATTGCACTTCCTGATTCACTATCCCCACATCATCCAACCTTCTCTCTCTCTCTCATTCTCTTCATTCATCAACCCTTCAAAGTACTCTTTCCATCTGCTCAACACACTCTCCTTGCTTGTGAGTATGTTTCCCTTATTATCATGTATCACCCTTAACTGCTGCACATCTTTCCCAGCTCAGTCCCTCTGTCTAGCCAATTGGTACAGGTCCTTTTCTCCCTCCTTAGTGTCCATCCTTTCATACAACTTGCCATACACCAACAAGTCTATGCAGCATAAATACCTTAATACAAGTATCCAGTTCTTTTTGTTATGAATAAATTTAAAGAGCAACACATGTTGAAGGAATAGGGCAAGAATCATTTAGGAAAGGAATTCTGTACGTATCACTTCCTTTGAAACACAGATAAGCGCATTAATTATATTAACATTTTGCAAAATTAAATGTCATTGTCTGTAAATAGTCAAAGTAGAGACTAAAGCTCATCAAATGAAAACTGAGATGGATTCCATCTGAATGGAAACATGAGAAATGAACTGTGGAAATGAATTTGGTCATTCAGTTTAAGACAGGAATGACAGGCATCCATATGCAATAGTGAGCATAATATAAAGAACGTTCATTTTGATCAAGGGTTTGGAGGTAAACAGTGGAAGAGCGAAGAGTAGATTTATTTGGTGCATGCTGTTATGTATTTATTTACTTATTAATTAACATTTGTTTACTGGGAAAGACTGACTGGGACAAAAGGAACACATTTTCAGCAGAGATATAGGAGAAAAGCTCCAATTAAGAGAGAATATTTTAGTAACACATTGAGTAAAACATCTCAGTAGGATACAGATCAATTAGGCAGATAGACCTCCTGAGAGATTTTAATCTTAGCTGGCCATAAAGTTTCAGTGTCTGATCAGACAAGAAGGTCAACAACTTGTGTTCACAATGTTGACCTCCAACATTACAGGCTGCTTTTGGCACACCTTGGGTGACATTCAGAAATGTTTTCACTTAACTGAAAGGAATAGTGGTAGATATGATCACAGGACAATAGTGGGGCAGAAAACTAGGGTCACTGAATATAACCAGCCTGTGACTCAGAGTGAGATGCTTATGCTTAGTGCCCACCACTTTGTATACCCACGATCCACAAAGACATAGAAGCACTGCTGAGTGGCACAGCAGGCTGCCTCGTGGCTCAGCAGTAGTATTGCACCAGCAAAGTTTGTTAACCCAGTGCACTCCTAAAACCTGCAGTCTATAGGGCTTCTGCAGTGAACATTGCATGGCAGTGTGATGACCGTGCCCTGGCCCAGCATTCCAAGGAGCCTCAGTCCTCACCACTGACACCAGGGATGTCGTCTCCTAGAAGAGGAAAGGATAACCAATACACACAGTAAAGTACAATTTACCTTAAGTGCACACACATATCACAGTCAGTCTGGGGCTGGTTGCTCCCTTGCTCACCAGATCCCCAATAAGACTCCCCACTGGCATAGCTATAGGGTCCAGGTCTCAGCATAACTGGGCAAGCTAAAACCTCCAGTACCCTCTCTGTCCAACCAGTGCTTCATGTAACTGCCAAGTAGCTGACACAACACACACACACTTTGAGATAAGTATTTATACAACTTCACAGACACTCCTGGGAAAGGCTGACACAGATTCTCCAGCTGTGTCCCTTTACACAGACTATACGGTAGTAATTACTGCCACCACCCAGTTAATAATATCAGCTACTAAAAGGCCCTTAAAAGGGTGTCCAATTATTACTGTGCAATATTAATATCCAATGGTAGTATGACTAACAGTCAAGGCTTACTTTAGAGTGGCCTATTACAATAATCTCTATAAATATGCAATGTACTCTAGAGCTTATCTCTACACAAAACAGTCACAGGTAGAAGGTTTTAAAAAATATTTAATAATAAATAATTAAAACACAAGACAAAACTACTACACCACAGAGATATCTAAGAGTTCAGAGATCACACAGAAACTTAAAATAATACAGTAGGACAGGTCTGATTTCAAAGAAGCAGTGCTTCTATGTATTTGTGGATCATGGGTATACAAAGTGGTGGACACTAAGCATAAGCATCTCACTCTGAGTCACAGGCTAGTTATATTCAGTGATCTTTACTAGCTTTAACTATTCCTACAAAAAAATCACAGTGCTAAAACTTACATGGGAGCACAAGGCAGAGTGCTGATAGTTGGATATACAAGATCAAAATGCTCCCAGTCTCTTGTGAGAAATAGTATTTAAACATTACTAGCAAACATGTTACTAAGGCCCTTCCCAAATTACATCATTTTTGACACTTAGGTTTTCCCAGTATTCATATTGCATCATCTTAACACCTGGTCTGAGTTCTCAGGCCACAAACTGCATTATTTAGCAATTTAACACCTACTCAGAAACTTACAACAGTACAAGACATTTCACATGTATAGTCTAACAGAAACTAGAGCAGTAAAGCACCTTCCACATCTAAATTCTGGTCATAAACTTTAGCCTTAAAACAATGGGCATGAAACCTTCATCCAGCCACACTGGAGCCGAATTGTAAAACATTAAAGAGATTCATAAGATCTTTTCAACTTAAAAAGACACATTTGAAATACTTGGCTTGGTTTTCCTTACAGCAGATGGCAATGTTGCAACAATCTTGAAGTTCACATTGTATAGTGCTTTCTTACATTTAAAAACATAAGCCTGCATTTTACATTTATTTATACAGTTGATAGAATTATGTATCAAATTCTATTTGACTAGGCTGGCAGCCTTCGCCCATCTCTCCCCAATCGTCACAGGTAGTTTATGTATTTACTATGGACTGAGTTCCCATTCATCAAAGAGTTCATTGACTGAGACCCCTGTCTTAACATCACTGCAGTATCAAGTTGCTGGGGGCAATGTCTCAATAAGTGCTGATCAAATATGCTGAGCCGTCTTGCAGCTTAGCACAGTGCACTGAATAGTTCTTGAAGGTGCCATGAGATTCAGTCTTCTTTCTGAATATATCAAGTCACTTAAGGTAAATACTTAAAAACTGTGTCACCAGCGTCCATCTCTAGACTTCTGAATCTCAGCCCTTTAGCCTGTTGATGTATAAAAAAAGTCATATGCAAACTACCAGACAAAGAGCCTTCAGGTGAGAGGAATGTAAAATGCAAATATTATGGTTTTGATGCTATCCAGATTCTCTTTGTTGATTTAAGGTTTCCTTTGCAGCTTGTTCTCCCATATACCGTATCATACAGTGCAGAGATCTCAGTATGAACACAGACTCCAAGAAGAACATATCAGTGGATGTAGGGCTATCGCTAGATTTAAAGTCAGTTTCTAGAATCCTAGGAAGGAATTGTTTGAGTCCCAGCTCTGCATATGATGGCAGAGTACACTGCACTTGCATTTGGGAAAGGTAACTAAAAATGAGTTACAAGAAGTACAAACAAGTCCATAATGACTAGATTCCTTTCTCCAGGTGATCCAAAAGTGTGATCGTGCTACACATGGTATGCAATGTTGCTGTTTTTTTATGGAATGTGACAAAGAAACTACTTATTTGCTTTGGCTTTCTGAAGAACAGGTAACAGACTTACAGTAAGTTGAAGGAAATTTCAGGAAGCTTAATTAAATTGAAACTAAAAGTAGAAATTAATTTGATAATATATGAAACATTTGT
The DNA here is from genome assembly GCF_019279795.1 of Protopterus annectens. NCBI lineage: Eukaryota > Metazoa > Chordata > Ceratodontiformes > Protopteridae > Protopterus > Protopterus annectens. The sequence goes on along the minus strand of NC_056732.1, from coordinate 509,046,171 downwards.
GATGCAGATCTGCCCTAAGTAACAGTGACAGTGACACTGAGTTTATAGAATGATGGAGAATTTGAAAATAGTCAGGTACTAGTTAGCCAGATGTGACAGTGATAGTCCCCATTGTCCTTACTGGCTGATAATACTAAACAGGGAGGACCTAGGGTCTTACTTTGCAAAACACATACACACACGCACACACACACACACACACACACACACACACACACACACACACACACACACACACACACACACACACACACACACAAACAGTTTGAAGGATTGTCAATTCAGCTGTAAATCACCTGTGGCATATCTTTGAGATATAGGAGGAAACCAGGACACACAGTGAAACCACACATAGACAAAGGCAGGACATGCACAGCCTATACAGAAGGCATCTCAGCTGAGAACCAAGTTGGGAATATTAACCTTTACATACACTGAAAGAATACAAGTACTCTGTCCTATTTAGTATACACTGTCTTTTCAAACTGTTGCTAGCATGATTATTAGCTTGAATAAAAAGCTGCAAGAATGATATGAAATATAAAGGGTTAATTTAGAAGTAGTATAAAATGCAAAACAATAGTAAGTGTGTTGGCAAGCATATAATAGCTTAGTTAGATTTTTGGCTTCCATGTAAAGGAGCAGGTTATTGAGAAAGTCTGTAAAAATAACTGCGCAGATGGCAGCTTGAAGGACATCAATGAAGTAAAGAGATGTAACATCAAGCAAGATAAAGGTGGAACATCAGATAGTGCCGTAACACCATGTTTCAGATAACTGAGTTTCCTTGGACCACCGAACTTAAATCAAGGACAAATCATAAATAAGAAGAACAAAGAAAAACTGTTATACAAAGAAAGAATTGTTATACATCAGACTTTGAGAAAAATATCAGACCTTTTGGTATACATATGACTATGCATAAACAAGCTTTGGGTATTTGCCATAGAGAGCTGACAGCATTTGTGTTGCATGCTTGTAGATCTGAAAAGGAAATGTGAAAGTAAAGTGTATTAACTGAAACAGTTATCTTCTTGTATTTATTGTACTCAGTACAATGCAGTAATAAGACTAGTTGATTACAATAAATAGTTAAATGAACTGTGGTATGCATACATGTAAATGCAAGTAACAGCAAGATACAAACTGGAAGACGTCCTATAATGTTTCATATACATGCAGAGTAAATAACAAATTAATGTAAATATGGTTCCAAAAATGTACCTGGAAAATAAAAAAAGAGTTGTTTGTGCTCATTACCACAACCAAATATATTACTTCATCTTGTACTGAAATCTATATATTTAACACATTTATACTACCTACTAAGCTCTCTGCTATAACTTTGATTCTGTGGCTGAAATGTGTATGCAATGCATCAGACCAACACTGAGGTCAACTTCTTCTTCTTTCGGCTTTTCCCAGTTAGGGGTCACCACAGTGGATCACCTTGTCCGCTCATAATTGGCAGTGGAGTTTTATGGTGTCAAGTTGCCAGCCTGGCACCCAATCTTCCACAGAAGGCACACACTCACACCTAGGACCAATTTACAGTGTCCAATCCACCTGCAGCATGTCTTTGGGATGTGGGAGAAAACCGGAGCACCCGGAGGAAACTCACGCGACCACAGGGAGGACATGCAGACTCCGCACAGAAGGCACCCCAGCCAAGGATTGAAACAGAGAATCTCTTGCTGTGAGGTGGCAATGTTAACCACTGCACCACCGTGGCCACCCACACTGTGGTCAACTAAAATAAAAATAATTAATAAATAAATACCAAACATATACCTTGAAGTAAATCTGACCGATGTATTTTTAAAAAATAAGAGAGATTTGCAAGCATTAATAAGGACAGGCCCATTATTATAAAAAATGCAATATTTACATTTTTATTTTAAATTGGAAGGTATGCACTCTCCAGCCAAGACCAGTCTAGCTGGTCAAGAGAAGGTCAACACCTGCATCACAGCACATGGACCACATAGCCCTCCAGAGCACCCACTGTTACCGCTCTCACATAAAAACACAAACCACGCACCCACCTTCGCAGAGGCTCTCAATAGAAATTTACCCAAACAGCAGAGACCTTCAAGACAGAAATGCACTCAACCACCACAACACAGCACTATCACAGGACAAACAGCTCACCTCCACAGTATGCCCCTTAACCTAAGCCCCTAATCGTAAACACCTTGCCCAATACACCAATCATAGGTAACTCAATAGTGAGGTACACAGGTGTCCCACTCACTAGTTTGAATAAAGAGAAGGTTACAGTCAGCTGTCTATCAGGTGCCAGAATCCGACACATAACACACACACTTAGGTCCCTCCACAACAAGTACAAGTATGACTCTTTCATTGTCCATGTTGGTGTGAATGACCTGAGATGCACCTCCTTGGACTACATGAAAAGAGACATGGTGAAGCTCTCGGATTATGTGGCCCAAGCAGGTATGACACTAGCCCTGAGCAGTATCCTACCGTCACTCAGAATGATACCGCAGTACAAAGAAAAAAATGATTGAATTCTACAATTGGCTAAGTTTCTGGTATCATTCTAAGAGGATCCAGTGTCTGTCTGCTTGGGATGACATGATTGACAGACCTTGATGCTTTGCCGGAGATGATCTGCATCTGTCACCCCTGGGTTTCCGGGTGCTGGCTAAGGCTCTTGCCAACCCTATAGTGCCTTTTTTAGGCGGTGTTCCAAACACCAAATTACCACCATAACAGCTATAAATAAATGCAATCTGAAGGTCATGCTGCTCAATGCTAGAAGTCTAAATCTCAAGATGCACTCACTCAAAGCACTCCTCAAAATGGACAACATCGACATTTGTGCTTTAACAGAGACCTGGTTTAAAGCAGCAGAAAGCACCCCTGCGCTACCAGGCTATAACTCATTCTACATCTTTCGGGCCCAAAACATGGACCAAAGCTCCAAAGGCGTGGTGTCTCCATATTCATAAAGAATATACACAACTCCAGACTAGCAGCCCAGCATAACATATCTGAGATACTTCAGGTACAACTAATATTGGGTAAGACAGGTCATAATAGCCTTCTATAGGTCCCCAACCATGTCCCTAGACTCTCACTCCATGTTCCTAAGCACCCTGGACTCTTGATTTTTTTTATTTTTTTTTTTATCAAGTTTACCTGGAATTTCAAGAACCTGACCCTGAATTATACATGATAGACTAGTTGTTTGTTAGTTGTTATCACTGGTACTCCTTTTTTTATTCCATTATCACTGTCAATAATTTAATCTGAACTGGTATACGCAATTGTCTTCACTTTTTGAAATAATAATGTGCCTGTTCCAGTGTCCTCTTGCTCTACTGGGAAAGTCCAGCTGGAAATTTTAATTTCTGGTTTCAATGGAGGCATGGGGATAAAAACTCCACAAATACAAGAACAGAAGATACATATACATAGGTGAAGCCTGATGTATTACAATATACCATACGTACTTAGAGTAATACAAATATTAATGCACATATATCATGTAGAGTAATACATATATGTCATCAGTAAAACAAGATAAATACAATAGTATGTAGCATTGAAATGTGTTAACATGTTATAAGTAAGTTTATTACTCACTCATAAAGCAAATGTTAGAGTGAAACAATCAAACAGTGGATAAAGAGGAGGAGTGGCGGGAAAGGGAGAATGAGAAAAAATATTTGTTAGAGGTAATAAGTGGAGTAGATGTGGAAGACAGGAGAAATAAAAGTAAGATTAATAGTAAGGGAAATAAGAGTTATAGAAATAACAACAAGGAATAGGAGAGAGAGTGTGTATATTAGTATTCGAGAAGTAGGAGCTGAAATTAACCAGGAGACCAGCAAGTGCAAAGCCAGGAGTCGGAGAGGAATTATTTTAGTTGCAGTTTAAGTAAGTTAATGCTATGTATTGACCTGATTGATCCAAGGATTTTATTCCAGACTTCTGCTACACAGTGTGAGCACAGACTTAGACCTCAGTTTTTAAGATGTCACGTAACTTTTTGTCAGAAGATTGAAGGTGACAATTTGGAAGGTAGTGGTGGAAAATTGTACTAATAGCTGGGCAGGAAGTGGGATTAAATATACTTATTTGTGTGTTAAGAGAAGTTGGTCATAATTTAGCTTGTAAAATAACTCTAGCCAATTTAGACTTTTTAGAGCCGAACAGTGATGCATTCTGTGACCTGTATTAGCTGGAAATCTAGCAACTTTGTTGTACCACTGTTTTTGTTTAGATTAAGGGTGGCCCGGAGGTTTGGAAAGATTAGAGATTAGAGTTATTCTAACCCCCAGTAGTTTTATATGGCTCATGCCCAGCAAAACTTGAGCTCCTATCTTACCCATAATGCACCAGCCCCTAACATACCAGATGTGGCTGCTTGAGCTTTCAACTTTTTTTGAGTGGAAGATAAGTTTTGATTTTTTTTCTTATTTTTCTATTGCTATAATTCTTTATATTACTTATTTCTGTGATTTGTACCTACCATTGTTGGTAGGCCTCCCTCCTTTACTTTTTTCTTTTCTATCGCTTTACACATTTAGTGTAATCCATAGTTATATAATTCCTTTCTTTTTCTATTGTTTAATTTTTCCTGTTTAAAAAAAATTATATATTTTTTTTTTTTTTAAGTTATGTTTGAAAAAGGTGAAAGAGGTCCATCTGGCTTTACGAAATACCAAAAATGTGGACACAAGCTGCCCTTGTCAAATGCACATGCCTTATGAATGTATTGTTTAGGTCCAGACCATCTTAAAATTGGTTACGCTGTCTGTAAGGCTTTTAATCCCAGAACACTTGCAGATAGAAAGAACAAGCTGATAATAAAAGGTCTGCTGCCATCGTCTTTCATGGAGGCTGTTTCTGGGGCTCAAGCCCCCCATATCTAAACATAAGCTTAGGCTATAGCTTAGGCTATTTGTTTTTTACCTGTTTTTTTTTCGCTGTATTTTCTACTACACTAAAATGTATGCATTGTTGCTTAAATGTTTAACCTTGTTTTAATTGTGGAGCTTTTCTCCCCAGGCCTCCACTGAAAATGGAAATTATCCAGCTGGACTAGCCCGGTCAACAAATGTAAAATAAAATAAAAATAAAAATAAGGAGCCTTTGCAAAAGTCTTCAGTACCTACTGATTCTTCAATACCTTTGTCGGATTCTACCAGAGAGCCACCTTGGAAGATACACTGTAAGTCAGATCAGAAGACTGCTCCAGTTCTGCCAGCTTCAGATTTTGAAAAGGCTTCCTCGGATCCTAGCTCACTGGATCCAAAATCCTTACCAATAACAAGGTACTCCCCTTCAATAGATCCAGTGCCATCTAGGGTTCCCTTCCTATACCTTGAGCTCAACCAGCACTCCAAGCCCCCATCAGTCACTTCCTCTTTCTCTTCTAGAAGTCTGACTGAGGCTGATGTGGATAGGATGATGAGGAAATTTTTCTCGGTGCAGATACAGATGGGTGCTCTTCCGACTCCTACCCCTTTGGGTCAAGAAGACCTTATTTGCACTACTTCACCAATCTTGGCTCCTTCTCCATTTGTTTTGGAACCTCTGGATCTGAGTCTGCCAGGACCATCTGGGTTGGATCCGAGAATGTTAGCATCTTTGGCTCCAAGAATGTCTCTGCCTGCACAGGCTCCCAACAGTTTTGGAGCTGGATGACTCTTAGAGCCATAGCATCCCTGCCAGATCTGAGGCATTGTTGCTGGAGCCATCTCTACCCGTCAGAGCTGAGCTGTCCAGTTCCAAGACCTCTAGTGGAATGTTATCAGGACAGATGGAGCCAATGGGACAGAAGTCTGGTTTCTTGGCTCCATCGTCTTCTTTCTCCCTGGAGCATTCTGCTTTTGAGGTGGTGGAGAGAGTTTTCTCTGCTTTTACAAGATGGACTGGCCCTACCCCCTCAGATATTCCATCTGGATCTCGTGTGTCTCTGCACCTTGAACCTCAACATTCTACCCCACAGGGACAGCCAACCCAAAGTCTCCAGGTTACCCAACAGGGTATCACCATCTCTTCCAATACTTCTCTAGAGGTTCCCACCAAAGAGGCCCCTAGGAAGAGGAAGTTCAAGAGAAGGTACTTGGACTCCCCTCAGGAGTCTGTTACTGAAGATACTGATTTTGATGAAGGGGAGGGGTCCCCAAGATCACCACCTGAAAACATTTCATCAGAGACATCGCTGAGATTCTTAGGTAGTCTGATGGTTGGTCTACTGATAACCATTGGCTGGAGGGATCAGTATTCCTGGAGGTCTTTGGGTCTGGCCCGTCTACCTCCTTGGTAACTCTGCCCACCAACGAGATCATTGATATGATCTCTAGGCAGGCTTGGAAGGAGCCAGACACAGGTGAGGCAATTTTCAAAAGACCAGACTCAATTCTGGCACTACCTGTAGGAAGGGAGTTCAGGAACAAAGGAGTGCCTGTAGATGCTATGGTTATGGTGGGAGCCACCAAGAAGGAACTTGCTGAGCAGAATTTCCTCTGTTCATCTCTCTAACAGAGCGTTTAGGATACTGGGTAGATTTGGGAAGAGTGTGTATGCTTCGGCGACCTTTGTCCTCAGGTCGTTGAGCTACCTGGCACACTTTATGAGACTACAAAGAGACTTGATAATGGAATTATCAAATTCCCTTTCTGGGACCACTACTGCTGGGACTCAGACTTCTGTGGTCTTGCAGTTGGTTACCCTACAATTTATTTCTAATTCATCCATGAGGCTTATCTCGCATGCAACTGAAGGTACCTCAAGGATGCATGCCTTGATGCACTTGTATGATTTTACTGAGTGCTTCGTGTACTTAAAGTTAAGGACACACACTCCAGGTGTGAGAAAGAGGGAAAGAACCTCTCTGCAGTGGGCATATATTTTTCAACCCCCTCAGAGAATCTTTTCTAGGAATCAACAAGGTGGTCAAAAAATGTTCAAAAAATACCAGAGTCCTTAATAAGATCCACTTGGAGATAGTTCCCCCAGGGGCAGAGACGGGAACTAAAATGGATGATTATGCCCACACAGAGGAGGAGGCCCATAGGACCAGGGGTCCAGAGATTCCTTCTCCGACAGACCGTACCAGCACTCCTGAAAGGAGGCCCAATTGTCCTCCTCTGGATGCAATCAGGAATAGATTATTCCTGCACCAGAGAGCATGGCTAGACATCACAAAAGATGCACGGGTGCAAAGAATCATATCCACAGGTTATGTTATTCATTTTTCCTTCCACCAACTTCTGTATCAAAGTTTCCCAATGTTCCACTCAGTCAGAGGAAAGCAGTATCAATAGAAGTACAAAAGCCGCTAGAAAAAAGAGTCAACCAAGAGATCCCACCAGACCAGATAGAATTCAGAGCTTACTCAAGATTCTTTGTAGTACCAGAGAAAACAGGAGACTTGAGACCAATTTCAGATCTCAGCAACTTGAACAAATCAGTTTGACACACAAAGTTTCGGATGGCACGGTTCAGTCCATTCTTCCCTTTTGTGCAAGGTGACTGGATGTGCTTGATAGACTTTCAGGATGTGTACTATCACACAAAGATGAACAGAATCCAGAAGGTATTTATGCTTCCAGCTGGGAGCCAGTCATTACTAGTTCAGAGCACTGCCCTTTGGCCTTACTACAGCCCCCGAGGTGTTCAACAAATACATGGCAGTGATAGTAGCTCACTTGAGACTGCAGGGATTCCAAGTATTTCCATACTTAAATGACTGGCTCATTACCACCCCGACCAGACATCTACTAATAAGAGAGAGACTTCAGGTACTCCAGACTTGCTCCCATCTGGGGATAACCATAAATTACAACAAATCTCATTTAGAACCATCTCAGACATTGGAATTCATAGGAGCAGTTTTCAGCACAGTATCAGTGACAACTTCTCTTCCTCTTTCAAGAGTGCAAACTACCAGATTCCATGTCAGGAAGATAATTCACAGTACCAAAATCTCAGCTCAATTGATTCTTTAAGCTTTAGGGTCAATGTCAGCAGCATTAATTTCAGTTCTTCTAGCAAGATTTCATATGAGAATTCTTCAATGGATGCTAGCAACACAATGGTTGATTCTTTATCAATGCATGCCAGCCCCAATAATAACCCAGGCATGCAAAATGTACCTTTGGTGGTGGATTTGATCAGATCAGGTTCTACTAAACCGTCCTTTCATTCTCCCTAAGCCCAAGGCCGTAGTGATCATGGGCGCATCCCAGGTTCAGTGGGAGGGCACTTCCTGGAATAAACGGTTCAAACACTTGGTCCCCAAAGAAGCCAATATGCATATCAATGTCCTGGAAATGAGAGCAGTGCTCTTAGCATTGCAATTCAGATGGACAACTTGTCAGTAGTTTGGTACATCAACAAACAAGGAGGAACCGGGTCTTACCCCTTGAGTTGAGAAGCCCTCAGAGTGTGGCAATGGATGATCTCTTTCAACTGTTTTCTGATAGCAAGATACATTCTGGGGAAATCCAATGGCCATGGCCAGTAAGGTACAATGAGGATGACTTTGCTCTTCAACTGGACAGCTTGACAAACAAAATTTTAGATGGTCACGGTTCAGACAAATTGAGCAGGTCCATCCTACTACCTCACAAGTTGTCTCTCAACATGAAAGTTTCAGAAATTATTTTCTGTCAATGTGACCAGCCTTGCTGCAATCTTTTTGCATCTCCCCTAAACAACAAGTGCAGCAGCTTCTTTCCCCAGATCTCCCCACTGGGGGAATCACCAAGGGACACTCTGCTCCACAATTGGCCCTCCGGTCTTCTCTGTGCCTATCCCCCCAACTCCCCTAATTCTCAAATTTCTGCAAAAAGATGCCTGGTTAAAGAGCAACGTCATCCTCATTGCACCTTACTGGTCTTGGCAGATTTGGTTCCCCTTCCTTCCTTTGGCCTCATCTACTTTACCCATCTTGGATTCTGGATCCAATTCCAGACCTCCTGTCTCACCTAACAGGCATGATACATCCAGTTATCTCAAACATCAAGCTAACAGCACGGTTTCTCTACTTCCTTTAATAGCCAGACAACCGATGCTGTCTTCCCCTTTCTGTCATATACTTTATCTTCCAATAATGCTTCTAGAAGAAAACTTTACAGAGGTAAATGGAAAAGGTTTTTTTTTTGGCAAATCAGAAACATATTGACCCCTTCCCAGCCCCTGTACAAAGTGTTCTTGAATTTTTGCAACAATTTGTAATGAAGGAGCTAGCTCCTCAACCGTTAGAGTTCAATTAGCAGCAATCCCTAACTTTCATATTAGATTTAGAATTCTTATCTGACTTCATCCAAGCTTTGTAAGGCCTTTTTTAGAGGCATTCTTCACCTCAGACCCCCCCATATAAAGACCCTATTCCACCATGGGACTTAATTTTTTTTTTCTCAAATTTTTTTTTTTATTTTTCAAATACATTTGAATGAATTCAATAGTATTTATACATAACATCTTAAATAACTATGTACACTATTTACATTAGCCTGACACTATAACAGATCTTAATGTATACAGTTACTTTATAAGTATGCCCAATCCATTATCAGAATGTCTGATCAATTATTGTATAGTGTCAATCAATGGTAAGACATTTCCCCAAGGGTTGTTGATAAATGGCTTTGGATAAATTCTTAGTTCTTTAATTTTAATTTCCAATAATGCTGTGGTCTTCAGTAGGCTGTAGAAGTCTTCCAAAGTTGGTATTGTGTTTGTATTCCATCTTCTTGTTATACACTTCCTTGAAATTGTAAGTAAAGTCCATACTAGTTACATGTTTGACCTAGTCAAATGAGGACCTTCATCCACATTTAATAATACAAGAGCTTTAGTTAAATAAATGATTCATTAAATAAAGCTTGTAGAAAGTTATTAATACCATCCCAAAATGGCTTAATTTTAACACAAATGGGACATAAATTTGGTACTGCAGGCCTTCATTTATTTCCCTTTTGAACTAGCAGCAAAATATGATCTTAAATTCCTGACCTGGAAAACTGTCTTTTTAGTGGCCGTTACCTCTGCTAGAAGAATTCATAAACTTCAACCTTTGTCCTCTGATCCTCTCTACTTGATTTTTCATAGAGATTGAGTAACAGTACATACCAGCTCTTCTTTCCTTCCTAAGGTGGTGTCAGAATCCAATGTCAACCAGTCCATTAATCTGCCAGTTTTCTTTCCTAAATTTGCAAACAAAGGTGAATATATGTTGCATTTATTAGATGTTCACAGACAATTACATTTTTACTTATGTAGAACAAAAGAAATTAGGATGACAGATCAATTGTTTGTGTCCTTTGCAGACTCTAAATTGGGAAAATCAGTTGCAAAAGTAACTTTAGCCAGATGGCTGACAGATTGTATATCATTTGTCTACAACAAGTTGGGTCTAACTTTACCAAAACCTTTATGAGCCCATTCAATTAGTTCCATGGCTACTTCTTCTGTGTTCCTATCTAGGGCTTCCATGGATGATATATGTGCAGATGGGCAAATCTTTATACATTTATTACTCATTACAAATTGGATCTGGTCTTGAGGGGAAGAGCACCCTTTGGCTCACCTGTGCTCAGGAATATCCTTCTTTAGAGTCCACCCGGGATTTTAGGTGGCTGGTGAGGAATGAATGAAAATTTTACATCAGGTAAAAAAGTTATGTACTTACTGTAACATTCCCTCTGTGCTTTCCATCCTCATTCTTCCTCAACTTCCCACCCACCAACTCCCAACATTTTTCCCAATTGATTTCTGGAAGAGTAAGTGCTTATAAGGACACTACTGTCCTTCATGTTGAGCCTCAGGTATGGTTTCTTTTGTCAGGAATATGATATTAATACTTCCTACTTTATGAAACCAGCAAACAAGATCTGAGGTATGTTAGGGTTGGTGCATTATGGGTAAGGGAGGAGCTCAAGAACTTTCTGGTGGCCACAAGCTAAAGTAACGGCCAAGTCAGATATGAGGGTCAGATCTTAACCCTAACAGTTGAGGAAGAATGAAAATGGACAACACGAATGGAACGTTATGGTAAGTACATAAAAAGAAGTTATGTCTTACCATCTGTATTGTTGATCCTCGTTCCGTCATTACGTGTGGGTATCGGTTCCGACCTCGTAACCTGAGACGGCCATCTTCCAAGCTCGCGTCAGCTACAAACTCTCGAGCTAAAACTCTTACCCAGAATTCCCCCTCTCCCTGTTACGTCAGATTGAGTTCGCAAGTCAAAGAAGGTAGAGGCTACCTCTGGTCAAATGACCTAAAAGAACCAGATGGTGAGATCCACTAGAAGCCACAGGAGGGGGAAGGAGGGAGGGTCGTAATGACTGAACGAGGATCAACAATACAGATGGAATGTTATGGTAAGACATAACTTCTTTATCTGATAGTGTTAATCCTCGTTCATTCCTTATGTGTGGGACAGAGTCCCCAGCTACCTCTATTCCTGGGAGGCTCTCATGGAAGGACATTCGTGAGCACCATAGAACCAAAAGATGCTCTTCCCCTGGAGGCCAAATCCAATTTGTAATGATTGATGAAGGTATGAGGCATAGCCCAAGTTGCAGCTGCACAGATGTCATGTAAAGAAGCTCTGGCATGGAAGGCAGCAGAAGTTGCCACCGACCTTGTTGAATGAGCCTTTATGGTAGTAGGCAATGGAATATTATGCTGTGTATAAATGAAGGTCACACAGTCTTTCAACCATCTAGCCAATGTGACCTTAGCAACAGCACATCCTAATCTAGGTCCAGAATAGGCCAAAAATAACTGGTCTGATTTACAAGAGGCCTTAGTCCTGTTCAAGTAGAAGCAAATTTGCCTGTGAATATCCAGGGTATGTAGGCAATACTCTCCTTTGTTTGAATAGTTGGGAAAGAAAACTGGCAATTCAATGGTTTGGTTAATGGACATTTCAGAGATCACTTTTGGCAGAAAGAAAGCATTAGTTCTCAATGACACTCTATCTCTATGAAAAATCAAGTACGGACTCTTGATGCATAAGGCTTGAAGCTCAGAGATATGTCTGGCAGAAGTAATGGCGACCAAAAACAAGATTTTCCATGACAAGTATTTGAGGTCGCAAGAAGAAGCTGGTTCAAATGGTGGCATTGTCAAAGCTTGTAGAACTAATGACAGGTCCCATGGTTGAATAGGTTCTCTAACAGGGGGTTTTAGATGATTCACACCTTTTATGAAGGTCTTGCATAATTTGTGTGACATAAGAGAGGACTCTTGGACACCCTCATGGAAATTAGATATTGCAGCCAAATGAACTCTAATGGTAGAGGCCGATAGACCCGATTGAAATAGGTCGGCTAGATACTCCAGTACTATCGACACTGGTGGTGAAAAGGGATCTACTTGCTTTTCTTTCAGCCAAAGGGTAAATCTTTTCCACTTACTTAGATAAGTAATTCTAATGGAAGACTTATGAGATGCAATAAGAATATCCTGTACTGGCAAAGAAAGATCATTCTGCCTGGCAATCAAGGGAATTGGAGGAGCCAAGCTGTGAGCTTCAGGCTATCCAAGTTGGGATGAATCAGATTCTGTGGGTGGGAGATCAACCCCGGGGTTGGATGGAGAATCCATGGTTGATCTAGCAGGTGAGGCCAAAGGAAGGGGAACCAAGTCTGACGAGGCCAATATGGTGCTATGAGGATCACCTTGCTCTTCAACCGGCGGGCTTTCTTCAGAAACTGGGGAATGAGGGGGAGAGGTGGAAATGCATAAAGAAGACTCGAGGGCCAATCGTGGACTAGAGTGTCCCTGGGTGACTGCCCCAGAAGGGGAATCAGAGCAAAGTAGTTGCTGCATTTGTAGTTGGTCGGGGATGCAAAGAGGCCGCAGCAAGGAAGACCCCAACGGTGGAAGATCTCGCCGCTATCAAGGGATTCATGGACCACTCGTGAGGTTGTAGAATGCACCTGCTGAGTCTGTCTGCTATCACATTGGAACTCCCGGGAATGTGCGTTGCTAAAAGAAAATAGTTGGTAGCCATCACCCATTGCCATATCCTCATGGCCTCTCGACAAAGGGGGGTAAGATTTGGTTCCGCCCTGTTTGTTGATGTACCAGACCACTGCCATGTTGTCTGATTGTATCACAATAGTCCTAGATGGCAGCAGGGGATGGAATGCTTGCAAAGCCAGAAGCACCGCCCTCAACTCAAGAACATTTATATACAGATGGGCCTCCAATTCGGACCAAGTACCTTGGACTGTCTGTTCCTGACATAGCCCCCCCCCACCCCATCAGGGAGGCATCCATGGTCACTGTAGCCTTGGGCTGATGGGGGTAGAAGGGGTGAGACCATTGTGACGGGTTGTGGGTCATCCACCAATTTAAATCCTGTTTGCACCTGTGAGTTACTCGAATCTTGGCTGAAAGAGGATACTGAAAAGGATTCCATTGGGTGAGCAGTAGCCATTGTAGAAGCCTCATGTGAAACCTGACCAGGGGGACAATGGTGATGGAGGCTGCCATGGAACCCAACAGCTGTAGGACAGAGTGAGCTGTGGATTTCTCCCTTGAAAGGATTGAGATCAGTTGTTGCTTTATCCTTAGAATTCTGTGTTCTGGAATGGATGCTCTGCAATTCTTTGTATCCAAGATGACCCCTATGAATTCTGTGGACTGAAATGGGGTGAGCTTGGATTTCTGCCAGTTTATGATTATGCCTAGCCTTTCTGCAGTGAGAAGAGAGTATGCCAGGGCTTTTTCCATTAGATGTCTGGTGGGGGGGTGGAGGTGAGCCAGTCGTCAAGGTATGGAAACACCTGGAATCCTTGTAGTCGCAATTGAGCTGTGACGACTGCCATGCACTTTGTGAACACTCTGGGTGCTGTAGAGAGTCTGAAGGGCAGTACTCTGGACTAGTAGTGACTGGCTCCTGCACGGAAGCACAGAAATCTTCTTGATGGCCTGTCCACTTTTATGTGATAGTACGCATCTTGAAGATCTATCGAGCACATTCAATCATCTTTTTCCAAAAGCAGGAGGATAGACTGTAGTGTGACCATCTGGAATTTTTGTACTTTTACAAACTTGTTCAATACACTGAGGTCCAAAATTGGTCTCTAGTCCCCGGTTTTCTTTGGCACCAAAAATAGTCTTGAGTAGAATCTGGATCCTATGTGGTCTGGAGGGGCTATTTGGATGACTTTTTTTCTTAGCAGCTTTGATATCTCTAATGCTGCTTCCCTATGACTGGGTGGAACGTTGGGTAAGTTTGTTGGGGGGCAGGACAAAGATCAAAGGGAATATGGTAACCTCTGGTTATTATCCATTGTACCCAAGAGTTGGTGGTGATGGTTAGCCAGGCAGAAGGGTACAAGGAGAAACGACCCCCAACCACCTCCAGAGGAAAGGAGTTGGGCTGCTCTTCAGGAGTGCTGGTAGGATTGACCAGGAAATGAGTCCTTGGAATCCTGGTTAAGCAGACCCCCTCTGCCCTGAAAAGGGCGTCTTCCCTGTGAGTTTCCCCCTCTGCCTCTAAGGGAGAACTTGTCCTGTGTGTCACGGAAAGGACCCTGAGACTTTTTGTACCATATCTTCCCACTCTTCTGGTTTCTGGAGAAAGCACGTTGAGGGGAAGAATAACAGACACCCACGGCAGAAAGGGTCTTACCATCCTGTTCACATCTGGCCAGTGTGCTTTTAACCTTGGGTCCAAATAATGAAGAGGCTCCGATGGGAGCGTTGAGAAAGGAAGCCTTGAAGGGTTCTGCAAAATTGCATAAGCACATCCAGGTGTGTCATCTCAGAACAACGCCTGAATTCACTGCTCTAGCTGCTCCTTCTGATGCGTGAGATATCAGGCGCATGGAGGAGTTAGATATCGATTCAATGGTGGCCAGCTGAGAGGCCACTTTGTCACGGACCTCATCAGACACGCACCAGCCAAAGTTTCAGAGAGCTCAAAAATTAAATCCCTTTGAAGCCTGGTAAAGTGTGCCATATAAATCAGGGACCTGATTGCAAAGGTCACTGATGCAAAAGTACACTTCCCTATTCTGTCCAGAGCCCGGGACTCTTTGTTGGGCAGATGGACAGTCTGGCATTCTTCTTTAACAGGTCCTTCTTGGTTGCAGCCACCACCACAAGAGCATTTACAGGAAGACCTTTGGACCAATGGGGGTCAGTAGCAGGAGGGGACAAAATTTTATCTGGCCTCTGAGGAATGGCCTCAATGGTGTCAGGAGCCTTCCACGCATGCTGCACGACGAGCCGGACCAGTTCGTCAGCAGGAGGAGTAACCCAGGAGGTAGGGGGCTGGGCGTGAAATGCCTGCAGGAACACAGACTCTTCAGAGGTCAGGTTAGAGGGCTGCCAGTCACCTCTCTGTTTAAGGATTTCAAGGATATCACCAAAGGATACCTCAGAGGGTGACCGAGGGGACCCTTCCCCATCATCAAAGTCTGTGTCTTCAGTAAGGGACTCCTCTGTGGAGTCCATGTGCTTCCTCTTGCATGAGCTTTTTTGATGAACTTCCTCAGAGGGAGAAGCTGGGGAAGACAAAGCAAAAGGGGTTTCCTGTGGGAGTACTTCCTGAGGCCTTTGCACCCGGTGTCCACTAGGAGCGACTTGTGTACATTGCAGTCCAGAGGAGGGCAGGTAGATTGCTAGCACAGTATCACCAGCCGACGCCAAAGCCTTCTCCATTAGTTGGAAGGCCGGTCCACCTGAAGAGGGGTGAGTGTCCAGGACAGGGGTCACCCCTCCCCAAGTGTCTCAACCTGCCAACTCGGAGTCCCTGGATGGCTGTGAAACACCAAATTACATATGCCACAGCTGACATCCTGGGTTGTAGCAAAACTCTCCTGCCACGAAGGCAACTGTGGTTCCTTAGTGAGGTCCATAAAGGGAACCATAGAGGGGGAAGACTGTGCTATATCAAGGGGCTTCAAAGGCAATGAAGGAGGAGAATAAGTAGGGGTCTTTGGCAAAGGGTGATCACCTCCCAAGGAAGGATAGGTCCTAGGGTGCGGGATACCTCTGGCCAAAAGCACTTGATCCACAAGACGCAACACGTCGTCTTCAGAGAGGCTTCTAGTGGATTTCACAGACACAGCTGAGGGAGAGACAGGTCTATCCAAAGATGGGGCAAGCTCGGTGCCCACCTCACCAGTCTGCACTGAAAACAATGGGACCATAAGGGACTGAACCACAGGTGTCTGCACCGAGGAAATCATCGGTGCCAAAGTCATGGTCTGCACTGACGATAAGGTCAGTGCTGAAGTGGTTGTCGGCACTGAGGCTGGGACCGAAAAAATCGGTGTCAATAACTGAGTTGTTGGTTCCAGGCAAGGTGTCAGAGCCGATGTGGTAACAGTCTGCATCAACTGGATAGTCGGTGCCGGTGGAGAAGTCTGAACTGAGGATCCCCTTGGTACCGATACAGTAAAGGGCATGCCAGTCGGTGCCGAAATCACAGATGGCACCGATGGCCTCGGTGCTGAAGGTCTAGGCACTGAAAGCACTGGAGCTGAAAAATGTCAGATCCTAAGTGGAAAGCTTAGCCTTCTTGTGTCTTGGTTGGTGGGAGTCCCCAGCCGGGGACGAAGGAAGAGACTTGGCCTTTGTATGTTCATCAGTCTTTTTCTTATGGGATCTTGGAGGGGTTGAAGCCTCCGACCCAGAAATAGCCTCGGAAAAAGGAGATTTAAGTAGGACCTTCAACAACAATTTATTTTTCCTCTAAATCAACATCCTGTTAGAGAAATTCTTACAAATTCCACAGGCGGGTCAACTGATAAATGAGGCACACCCAAGCAATAGACACACAGAGAATGTGCATCTGATAATTTATGGCCACAATCTGAACAGCTCTTAAATCCTGGACTACCTTTTTTATCTGCCATGTTAGGAAAGAAGGAAATTCAGAAAGAATACCAGCAATGGTACAAGAAATATCCAAAGGTGAGGAGGAAAAGGGGTTTACCAACGATGGTAAAAAAGAAAATACCTCGCGGTAAAAAGGATGAAGGGGATTGAAAAGATTCAAGAAGGGATAGTCGCTAAATGTGATAAGGTAAGAGAAAACAATTTAGTAACTTTTCTGAGAGAAAAAGTTGTTTTAGACTAGTATGACAACAAAATGTTGTACTTAGCTCAAGAGAATTAGCTTGACACAACCGAATGGCGATGCAGCAAACGAAATCTGAGGTAACAGGGAGAGGGGAATTCTGGGTAAGAGTTTTAGCTCGAGAGTTTGTGGCTGACGCAAGCTTGGAAGATGGCCGGCTCAGTTCCGAGGTCAGAACCGATACCCACACGTAAGGAATGAATGAGGATTAACAATATCAGATCTTTTTTTTTCTCATGCTGGTAAATGATTTAGTGAATACATTACACTCTGTATAATAAGCCATGTTTATTTACAAGGTCTTGTTTTACAGGAATTTCTTTCTGTGAACACAATACATGTTGATTAAATTTAATAACAGTCTGTTGCAGATGTGGATGATATGCAGAAAACATAGTCAACTAACATTTTTATTTTGCTTATCCGTATCCTGCTTGAAGGGTTGATAGTATTTTGATAACTGTCAGCACAAATCCAGCTGTAGAGGTTCCTGTAAACTTGCATGGTGGACTTGTCCTGAAATTTAAACAGTTCTGATAAAAAAAAAAAACTTTTCTGTTAGCTTCCATTAGTTGACTGTTTGCCCCTTTGATCCTATTGTGTGGCTCTTATGAGTCAAAACAGTTTTCTTTAAATCACTATAAATGTATGCTACTTTGTTTGCCCAAAGGAAAACTAGGTAGTGTAAAACATACCTAACAGTTTGTGTAAAGAGAAAAATGTTTACCCCACAACAATAACATAATAACATACCTTCATCAGTGAGAAATAGTGGCCAGTAGATGACACTTGTTACCTTATGCTGGTTTAGAAAATATTGGTGATTTGCATCATTGTAATGAATATGCATGAACACTGGTAAACTCTCATTTGATATGTTGTAATTGTGATCATTTTAGAAAAGTATTTAGTTAAAGCAATTATTCAAGTGTTAGTTCACACAGGTCTATGGTGAATGACTGCTCACTTATGTTCACAATGTGTTGAACGATGCATTACAAAAGCTCCGGTAGTAGACATTGGATTATATGATGTTGCTTGGTGCTGAATACTCTTTTGTAGTGTATAATTTATTTGTCCTCCATGGCTACTAGAAGAATTATACCCTCCTACTGGAATCAGGAGTTATACTTAGAGTTTCCACTTGCTACAGGTTGAGATTTTTTCAGAAGCTTTGTGTATTAAAAAGATCAAGAAACATAATGCTGCAGCTGGGTGGGCAGATGATTAAACTTTTCAGAGTCAACGGCAACATTTTTTTTTTCATTTTGAATATGTTTTAAAATATCTTCTTCACTATTATTGTCATTAAAACTAATGGAAATGGTTTCAGAGTTAACTATAACTTTTAATTAATTTTGAACATTTGGAAATGCTTTCTTCACAAAACAATATAAAATAATCATGTGACACTGAAAAACAACAAAAAACATAAATCCTTTTTGTGAATTTAACTTCAGTATAATCACAGCCAGTAGTTGTGAGACAACCACAATCACATGTTATCTTAACATGAATGTAATATACAAGTATAAGTTGCAATTAAGAAGTTGCCAAAAGTTTGCTGCTATTTTCTGAGAAGCCACAAGATGGTGCCATACATGCAGTTATTACATGACTATTTTTTTTTTTTTTTTTTTTTTTTTTAAAACTCAACTTTTTTGAAAATAATAAAAAATAAATAAAATAAACAAAAACACAAGTTTGCAAGTAAAGGTTCCAGTTCTTCTCAGTAAAAAGAAAAAAAAAAAAAAGAGAAAATTTTGAACTATAGTACCACTTTTCCAGCCATGTTTCCCACTGAATAGTTTTTATGGGGTAATCTTCTCCTTTTAATCTGTTATATTTTACTGTAGGCTTATTGAGTCAGTAAAACACTGAAACTATGAAAACTACCAGCCTTTAAAGAAGAATGTATAGTTTTAAAAATAAATAAAATAACAGAAAATATAAACATTTGTTAGTCTAAGGCAAGTCACTTCAGTTCAGCACCATTGAACATTGGCAGTGTGTCTTGGAAATGGAGACAGTACCCATGTGATTACTATGGATTCCCTGAAGGTACTTAAATATTGGTATCATACATCCTTCCTTCATAGACTGTACATTTTTATATATTAATTTTGACAAAAATTTGACTTGCGAATTAAAAAATAATCATCATACCTCTAAGGTGCTTTAACTGAGTATGCATATACAATAGAGGACTATAGTTTATGACTGCAAATAAGGATGCAATGTAATATTTGGGAGGCACAGAGGTAATGCATTTACTGAATATTACAAAAGTTGAGCATTAATGCACAGCTGTCTAGAAAGTTAATAATAATTACCACACAGTGGCTGTCTAGCAGAGGTTCAGGACTCAGTAATGTGAGTCCTGAATCTAGGAGAATTATTTGTTTATTTATTTATTTGTTTGTTTATTTATTTATTTATTTAACATATGTTTACTGGGGAGATCCGACAGGACTAATGGTCTATTTTCAACAGATGCCCAGGGAGAAAATCTTCAAAGCAAGTAAGCAATATAGTTATCATGGTTATAGTACAAAGCAAAGTATACAATGCAGAAATCATAATTATAGTACATGGATTCAAAATATCACAGTGCAGTGATTACATCATATAGCATTCACAGTGAACAATTTGATTGCATAGTACATCATGTCATATTACAATGAACAATTAGATTGCATAGTACAAGTGGGTTATAGTACTCATAGAGTGAAGTGACACTGCAAGAGAACTGTCATAGATTATTTAGAGTATATCATTATAACAAATAGGATTTATAGTGTGTAATATTTTGAATGCAATATGTGGGTCACTGAAACTTGGAGAAAAAAAACATTTTGGAGAAAGGTGACTAACAGATGTTATTTAGAGATCCCTGTATGTCTAACACTATATAGAGAGAGTGAAATGAAACATTATATGTGTTAGTTCCTGATGGTATATTAGGAAAATGATTAGAGGGGAGTAGGGGAAAAGGAGAGGTGAGTGGCAAAGTGGTGCAGCTGTCTGCATTGTTGCCTCACAGCCACAGGTTCTCCAATTTGATTCTCAGCTGAGGTGCCCTCTGTGTGGAGTCTGCATTTCCTTCCTGTGTTTGTGTAGGTTTCCTCCAGGTGCTCCAGTTTCCTCCCCCATTACAATGACATGCATCTGGCGTGTTTCTACCCGGGTCTCTTCTGAAAGTTGGTTCATTCCAAGTCAGACTTTCCCTGGTAAACAAATGTTAAATATAATGGTGGATAGGGTGCGGAGTTAGATGAAAGTGGCAGAGGGAGAAGAGTGGGGAAATATGGATTTAAGGGTAATTTAACAGAAATACAAACTTCAAAAGTCATCGTTACACATTTAAAGTGTATTTTAAGGGGGAAGCCTCCCTTTACTACTGACATGCGGAGATGCACCCCCATCCCTGCTACTTTTATATAATAACACCAAGATTTCTGTTCTTTTTCAGAAGAAGAAATATTCTGAGCTATAACAGTTTTAGGATGGAATGTATTTCCCTGTGTAATTGCACTTAAATTCTTGCAGTTCCAAGGAGAGCAGTTACAATCATCGAACCTACAGTGGGAACCCTCAGGAAATAATTCACAAAAATTCTAAAAACTACTTCAACTTCAGTTCTTACAGGACTGCCTCTTATCTTAGTTCCATAAATTCCTTGTAAAACCCTAGAAATCAAATGTATGCACTTTGGTATCCATCACAAACTCATTAAATCCATTCCCCTTTAATTAACTGACCCCTGGAACAACAATGATGTCCTTCATGGATGCATCTGCAGTCATAACAACTGGGTTGTCCTGTCGTCAGGCAGCCCTTCAGTCGGCCGGATTCAAAGTCGGGTCGGCTACGATGATGTCGTCGCGACTTCAATCTCATCTGTGCGATGTCAGAAAAAGTTAATAATTGTTTAACCTGTGGAAACAAAACCCTCAAAGATTTACCTTTATTGTGTCTTGTGCCTTGTTTAGCCCACGAGCCAGTTTCCTCTGATGATTCTGCTGATGAATCAGACATAACTGACCAGCCAGAGGCTTTCCTCCAATTTGAAGAAAAGATGCTGAGCTGAATCCATCCATTCCAGCTGCTTCTCCAGAACCCTGCCAAACCAGACAGATTTTACAGGGTGCCAGATACTCATCACCACCTTTACAAGGCCCCACTCCAGACCCCGAAAACTATATATATCTCAGGGTCCCAAGGTGAGCTAAAAAACCCTTCCTTAAAAAAAAGGAAGCAAGGTCATTAGGACAGATGGGGTAAAATGGGGTAAAAGTCAGCTACCTTCAGCTACTCTCTCTTAAAGCTTTTTAAACCAATAGAAGTTTCATGAAGAGTACCAAAGAGTTTAGTTAACTAAGTTAACCTAAATGATGAATGATGATGATAAAATGTATGATAAGCTAGAAATATTAGACAAAGTACATAACATTAGCAAAAATGCCTTTATGATGCTAAAATGGGATATAGGCTGCACTAGATCAGTGATCAAAGCCATGACTGGCAATAGTGATAAGAAGGCATGCATGGCTAAAGGAACAAGCTTTAAAGGCTTTGTTAGATCATGTGCTAGATGAGTTATTATTAAAGACACCCTTGTAGGTTATGAAGTTCTCTTTGTCAGTGCTAGAAATATTTAGGAGTATACCTAAACCCACTTCTTTCTTTGACTCTCCATAATTGAATCCCCAGCATCCAAAGTTCCTTCCTACCAAAAGTATACAAATAATTTCCAAGCCATTTTTCTAAAGATGCTAGACTAGTCATAGTGAAAACAAAAACTCTCATCCCCAAACTTGAATGCAGCTTCAAATAAATCTACTAACATATCACTTGAATATTGATTTTTATATGTGAAATACAAAGTCTCCTTTCAGACCAATAGTACTGATAATATGGGTCTATATCACCACATTGAATGGTGATAAGTTTGAACGCCCTTTGTTCGAACCTAAAAGTCTGAAAACCCTAAACAGTGAACTCATGAAACAGTGATTTTTTTTTTACCAGGAAAAAAATCGCTGCTCCATGAACAAAAAAAAATCACATCTTTAAAACAAACTGAAATGGGGGGCTTTGCCCCCCACCCCACCCAACGTGGGGGGCTGAGCCCCCCACACCCCCCACACTTAAATATACCAACTCCAAGTTCGCACTACAGTGGAGGAAATAGCAAAGCCCCAAAGACGGCCCACCGATTTTTTTACCCTGGGGAAAAAAATCGATGTTCTGTAACTTCACGGTTTAGGGCTTTTGGACTTTTCGGTTCGAACAAAGAGCGTTCAAACTTATCACCATTCAATGTGGTGCTATAAACCCGATAAGACTAATAGTGGCAATAATAATGTGACCTGGATCTAAAAACAGTAGCTGCCACAATCATGAATGACCCTGAAGAATGTACAGATGTGGAGTCAAAGCACTGAATCTTCCAGGGTAACTGTAGACTAATAAATGTGATAAGTTTTCATTACTTTTGCTACTGAGTTTTAACATATTTTCATTTTCAAATTCCCTTTGAGTTACAAAAAAAGCATTTTGGTTTGGGTGTAAAAAGTGACAGCTAAGACCAACTACATGACCCTTTAGCTACCCTAAATAAATGAAAGGAGTAGGGAATTAACTGCTGCGTTAATAAGTTTGTTGAGACCGTCTCAAAAAACTACAGCTTTACTCCATCACATATCGCCTACTCAGGGGCGATCTCTGCCTAACATACAAAGCTATGTCAAACCCAGAGCTGTTGGACATGCTCCACTTAGAGAAATCCCAATCCCTCCGAGCTACACGCTCTAGAGACCTTAACCTTGTCACCACAATAAACAGAACATGCTGGAGGGATAGATTCCTGTCCCAGAGACTTCCCATACTCTGGAACAGACTACCTATCTATGTCAAACAGAGCTCCTCATTAGCACTCTTCAAGAAAAATCTTGATGATTGGATGGGAAATGGGAAATTCATTGCGGGGATCACTTCTGTGGCTCTGCTCGACAGGAGCACAGGAAAATAATTTTTCTTGGGTGGCGAAAGCCAGGGTACATTTTTTGGCTAGGCTTCTATGGGCCCTCGGGCCGATAGCCTAGTACCTACCTATGAACCTATGATGTTAAAAATAGTGTGCCCAGCTAGTTGCACATGCAGACCTAGGCACACATGATAACATCTATAAGATGTACTTGCAACTAGTTCAGCTACAAGCCAGGGAATAAAATGTATAATGCACTTCTTGACTAGTACAGAATGGTAAATATTTATATACAGCCGTCTATGTAGGTCATAATCGTTAGATGTTACTACATAATGGTAAATACTTGTATACAGCCATCTGTGTAGGTCATAATAATTAGATGTTACTACACAACGGTAAATATGTATATATAGCCATTTATATAGGTCATAATAGTTAGATGTTAACATCTGTGCAAGCAGTGTAACCAATATTTATTCATTTGGTTTCTTGTTTGTTTAGCCTTTGTAACAATAAAAGGGCCTTGTTAACCAATGAAGTAGGCTAGTTCATGGGTCTTTTCCAAACATTGTGGTTTAGGTGCTAACTGATAGTAAAGCTTATAGCTGTAATATCACTGTTTAGTAATTTAGTTAAACGCTTCAACTTAGAATCCGTGTTTATTGATGGAGTTGTTTATAATGTTGGCTCTAAAGCTACAAAACACAGATTCACTACCTTGGCAAAATAAGATCTTCAGTTGTACAAAACCTCAGTAGCTGTGTATTAGTTCTAACTGCCATCATAACGTTTTAGCATTAGTATACAATAATGTTCTACCCCCACCCCCCAACCCCACCCCATGATATCAGTCTCAGTATCTGTGGTATTTCCTCATGCTCTTTGGATGGTTCCTTTGAGGCTCCATTTGGGTTTGAGTCATATCTTAGCATCTGCACACTGGGGTATTCTGCATCTGTACAGCCACATTCCTTCACATCTGAGCTAGAGTTTTGCGTGTCCGTCATACTATTGGCAAGTCCTTGGTTGTTTATTAAACAGATATACTTCTAGGACCCTTTTTTCAGTCATGGTTTTGTTACAGTAAAATATGAAAAGACAATCACATTAAACTACGCAATAATAGCATTAGAGTAATTTAACAAAGTAGAACAAAGATACATAATGTTGATATATACAACTAACAGATAATTGCTGAAGACACCTGAATGAGTTCCATTTGTGTAATGACTAAATTTTAACTAATTAAGTAATAAAAAGTAATAACACCTATGGAATAGCATTTTGCCATTTGTAGAAAGAACAGTTGGTGTTCAGTGTGAAAGGCATTCATAACGTCACAGAGACTGTTGTCACTAAGGGGTGAATTCCACATTGTTTCCCTTCTAATGGGAAATGTGAGTTAGGAAATGATATGGAACTACAAGACACACAACAACAGAATCAGTTGAGTATTTAATCCTTGAGTAGTGTTTAACTGAAATCAGGTGCCCTAGCATGCTGCAGCAGTCAAGATTTATTAATTTAAATAGCAGTTTACAATGGGGGAGGGTTACCTCTTACATAATTGGTAGATGCCCTGCTCCACTAATACTGAAGCAGTTGAACCATCTTTTATTTACATCGAATATAAATATACAATTCTTGTTCTGTTAGATCTGTATGGTTTTATGAGTTGAGGTAGCAATAATGATAGCAGGGGCATATTCAAGAGTTGGGATCAGAACCCCTTTCCCCAGTAGTTTACATTTCATATACCTTGTCAAAAGATAACTAAAAGGTGTGCAATATGACCAAGGCTCCATTTCCTAACCTGTGAATATAGGTTCATAGTTTCTTAATAGGTAGGTAGCCTGTACAGCCATATAGTGTCTAGCCATGCAACCCAGGGAGTTGAGAGAGTGGATTTGCCAAACTAATCAAAGAGGGCAGTAAATGTATAAGTACCCATCCATTTGTCATGACAGATCTTGAATGATGCCAGTGTATTACACTGTCTAATATGCAAGAGGAATGTTCCATAGATAAAGGATTCTTTGGTTGATGGGCCTATCTTTCCAAGAGATCTTGTTTATGTGGCAATGATGGTTGAGGTCTTTGTTGTGAGTGTTTTTAGCATTACCATTATTTCTGAGTTACAAGAAGCCTAGTAGGATAAGATCTTTCATAGGCCAGAAAGTGACAGATCTCCAATTAGGAGCCAGAAGAAGACTGAGAAAAGTGAGTGTTTTTAGTTTGTTTGGCTAGATAAGTGTACTTAGTCCTTTAATTTTTTTTCTGAGTAAGAAAATTTGCAGTTGTTCTAGCTGGGCAAGGTATTTCGAGAGGTACATTCCAAACAGTGCATTGTGTTCTGTGAGTGGCCTGATGAGGGAAGAATACAGAGGAATTATGACATCTTTGTTCCTGGAGGATTTACCTTTGGTAATGAACTGATACATGATGGTTAATGGATAGTTTATTGTTGGTCAAGTTACCTAGATCACCAATGACTGTGTGGATCATAAGTGAGATCCCATTTTTGTGGTAATCAGTAGGGTGGAATAACTTGTTTCCTGAAGGCAACTACACTATGTTTTTTGGTGTTATACTTAAGGCCTTGGTTGGAACACCAAATGTTGTTTCTGACAGGCTCCTCTCAAAAGATACGAGTGCCCACGAGAGAGTCAGTAATAGCATCCAGTTTATAGCCATTTGCAAACTTGGTTGGTCATAGACTTTTGACATTTGCTTTGACATTGAAGAAGTAGATTCAGAACACGAGGGGACTCAAGAAAGAACATGGAGGGACACCACTAGTGCTATGCCTTTTAGATGAGAAGGTACCTCCAAGTCTTACTGTGCATGATGTGTGCAACTGGGTAGTTACTTTTCAAACCAGTGGGTGACATAAGGGTTTATAGTTAGAAGAGGTAGTTAGTCCATAATGTGAGCGTGAGGAATCATACTGAAGGCTTTAGTTTGGCCCATAAAGGCTGTATTGGCAGGAAGGACTTTATCAATGGCAACTGTTATATTTTCAAAGAAATCAACCAGATTTGTTGTTTATGAAGTTGACCAGGATGCATTTCATGAGTTTACAGATACTAGTGAGACTAACAGGACAATATTTACCAGGGTGTTTGTACTGGAGCCACCCTTGTAGAGCAGCAACAGAATTGCTTTGCTCCAGAGATCAGGTACCTACCTCATGGAGACATTAAGACTGAAGAACATTAACAGGATATTGGCAATGCTGTACTTTCACTAACATGGAGACAGCAAGTGTATATTCTGGGTACATAGAGCTGTTGTTTTTGGTTTGGAAAGAGCTTCTAGGATTTGGTCCACAGTAATTTGTGTAGAAGAAAAGTTTAGTGATTCAGCGGGGAACATGGTGGAGAGTGGGTGAGGTGAAACTGGAAATGAAATTGTTAGCCAAGATGTTGGCTACGTTTACAGAATCAGACTAGTAGTGCTGCCTGACTGGAGCTCAGTGCAGTCCTAGGCTGCTACTTGTAGTACCCGTAAGGTAGTTAAAAAAGTCTGTATGGGTATCCTTGGAGTAGGTCACTATTTTTCATTTATGTCCTGACATAGTCTTTCTAGTGGTATGCTTGAGTTTTTAAAAGTCTATCTAAGTAACTCCTAATGCTCAGAGCTGGGGGAATCCTTTATATGAAGCATTTTTTTCCATCTTACTTTGGAATTTGTTTATTAAGGAGTTCCACCACAGAGATTTATTTTTGAATTTCCCATTCTACCTTTGGGGACAGTGGGCATATAAGTCAGGGGTGCATGTGCTTGGCCTTATTGATTAGATCAGTAAAGGGAGGAGGTGCCTTTGAAATTTTCTAGACCTCAGACAGGGATATTATGTTGACATTGGAGTAATCTCTGAAAATGGTAGTTATTGAGCAGGACAGAACTAGTTTTGAGGGAAAAGATGGCAAGTTTGGTGGTCATATTTAGTGAAGGAAGAAAAGACATTAGAATGGGGTGCAGACAAAGGTGACATTCGCAAAGATGAGGTCAAGTATGTTGTCATCTCTAGCAGAAATTTGAACTGTTTGATCAAGAGTTTATAACAAAAAATAGGAAACTACTGAGTATGCTTATTATTTGTCCTTTTTAATTTCTCTAAGTCTTTTGGCTTTCTAATACTATGACGGGAATGGACCCCATTCCTAAATCAAAGTATGATTAAAGTTCATGAAATTAGTATTGCTCCAGTCTTTAATGTTAGCCAGAAGTGCTGTTCACAGTACCCGCAATGTGCCCAATAATGACTCCTGCAAGTCGTATGGATTTACATGTATTGGTAACATATCTAAATACGATTGTAAATTCTTTTGTATAAGACCTGCTGCTCCTACTACTATTGGAACTGTCTGGGTATCTTTCTTCCTCATTGCTGTCATTTCTGCCTGCAAATCCTAATATTTTATGACTTTGTGCCTCTCTGTACACAAGACACTGTAGTCACTGGGTGTGGTGATTTCAATGATCAGTGCTATTTTTGGCTTTTTTTCGTGGACCACTATATCTGGTTTTCTTGCATGTGTCTTTTGAACTGTTGGTAATGGGTGATGTCATGTCCTGTAGACTTCATCATTTTCTTTGATGCTTTGTGACTCATGTTTCCAGTGTTTTTCAGCTACTTCAATATTATAATGTTTGCACAATCCCCAGTGCAACAGTCTTGCCACATTATTATGCCTTTCGTTATACAGTCCTTCTGCCATTAGTATGTTACAACCAGCAACAAAGCATGCAACTGTTTCCAGTTCTGCTTTACAAAACCTACATTTGCCTGTTTCTCCCACATGTTCAATGGACTTTGAAAACCAACATGTGCATAGTCCACTATCTTGGGCCACCAATATTAACCTTTTATCTTTTGGTTTGAATTTGCCTCTCCTTAACCATTCCTGGATTCGATCCTGATCAACATGAGGTTCTTCCAGGAGTTTTTTATACTTGCAACTATATTTCTGGATTTTCCAGATTTCTTGCCTTCTCATCTGGTCCTTCACCTTATATTCTTTCTTTTGTTTTTTGGCACATTCAGTTGCTGCCTGATTTTTATCTACTTCTGGTTTGATTTCCATTCCTGCATGATGCTGATATGCTTCTGTTAGATTAAGCATGGAAGTCATCTTAGATTTATTCTCCTCATGTTTCAACACTTTCACTATGTTTGGGTTTTGTGAGGTCAGCAGATATGTGTGGAGTCTCATGATTGCAGATCTATACATGTAATCATTTTCAAGGAGGCCCATACCTCCTTCGAAATGGGGAATATATAAACTTGGCATGCACTGATATTTCTAAATCAGTTGATGAGCATGAAGCATCCTTCTTGTTTTCCTGTCTAATCTGTCCAATACCTTTTGGGGCGAGTCAGTCACTCCAAAACTGTAAGTTAGGACAGAAAGAGCAAACTGGTCTATAGCTTGAACTTTGTTCCTGGATGTCAACGCTGTTTTCAGGATTAATTTAAGTCTTCTAAAATATTCCTAAGTTTTATTTGTATTTGTTCATATGTCCTTCAACAATTCCCAAATATTTATAAACTCCATTTTGCTCAAGTTTTTTTTATATCACATTCTTGTCCCAAACTGATGTTTTCTTGGTGCTGCAGCTTTCCTGCTTTAACAGATGTTCATCGTGTTTCACTGTTGCAGTCATTACACTTGGGTTATCCTGCTGAATTCCAAAGTCCTGGTCCGGCGTTGGTTGCTGTCGCCTCTTCCCTGACGTTAGTGCGCCAGGGGTATAAAAGATGCAGTCGACGCCATTTTCTTCAGTCTTTCTTGCCGCGCGGTGCCCGAAGCAAAAGAAGTTCGCAAGTACCAGTCAGCCGACTCCTGAGATTTTCGAAATTGAATTTCAGATCCGAAGTCTTCAATAAAGCTAAGTACCCTGTTGGGGAAACTTTTTTCTTGCTCCAGTCCGATGTCAGAAAAAGTTAACAATTGTATTTCTTGTGGGAAGCAAATACCTCATAAGGATTTTCATTCTTACTGTATTCCTTACCTAGGCCCTGACCACGACGTTGCTAGTTGTCGATTTTGTGCTAGATTTAACCAAAGCACGATTAAGCATCAGTACGATTTTGCTTTTCATTATTTTGGCAGAAGGTTTAACTATATAATGCCGTCGGAACAACCGATGACCAGAATTCATAAAAAAACACAAGGATAAAGGCGAGGTCAAGCATCCGAGGTCCAAAACCGACGACGAAGCCTCTTCTAGGCCAGTCGCCGGTTCGCCGGTGCTCAGTGAGGCACTTTCGCAGCCCCTGACTCCTGCTACCTCAGAGCCACAGGCCGCCTCCGACTCCCACGTGGAGACAACTAGGCCTCTGGATACTCAAGGTATTGGCCCTTCGGAAATTAATCCCTCAGATGGGTCCAGAGCCACTGAGCAGGCATCGGCTTCAGAGAGTGTCTTCAGACCTACACAACTTTATATAAAGCCTACTTCAGCATCCAAGACAAAGTCTAAATCAGTTTTAAAGACAAGGAAACAAGTACAGCATTCTCCAGGACAGACCTCTATGCCTAAGAAACAGATGCTCAAAATGGCCGAAGACCTAATTACTTTGATTAGGGGTTCCCATCCCCCTCCTGATAAGAGGCCTAGGTAAGACACTGAATATGATTCCTCTGATCAGGTTTCCATTTCCTCTGATTCCTCTTCAGAACAGGGGTATTCTGTTCCTCCCTATGAGAATTCTGATGCTGAAGATTCCATTCCTTCAGCTTCTCCTCCTGAGGACTACTCAATTGGGGAAACCCTGCATACCATGAGGGAGCATTTCCACTGGGAGAGCCAAGATTATTCCGATTCTAAGAAAAGGCTTAGAGACTTTCTTCCTCAGCACAGACCTCTTGCAATTCCCCCTGTTTTAGACATAGTAGAGGATGTATTTTCAGAGTCCGGCCCGTCTCCAGACTCTTTACCTCCTGCTCCTGTTAAGCCGGACAGATACTACAGGGTTCCAGACTCCCATAAATCTTTTTATAAAAACCCTGCTGCTGACTCAGAAACTATCTCACAGGGTCCCAAAGGGGTCAAGGCTGCTTCTGCTAAAAACTCTGTCCCTTGGGATAGAGATTCTAGAGCCCTGGACAGATGGGGGAAAAAAGTTTACACTTCTGCTACCTTGGCTGTAAGGGCTTTAAATTGTCAATTTCATATGCTCAAATATCAGCAATACTTAATGTCTTTGTTAAAACAAAAAATGTTGACAAATTCTGAATGTTCTGAGAACAAAGATTTGCAGGATTTATTGCATGCAGCTGAACAAGTGGGAAAACATACTTTGCAATGTGGCTATGATTCACTGGAGGCCTCGTGCAGGGCCGCTGTTACAGGTTCTGTTATTAGAAGGCATGCTTGGTTAAAGGAACAGAATCTGCCTGATCATGTTAAAGCAAAATTATTGGATGCTCCATTACAGCGTGATACTTTGTTTGGTGTTAAGGCAGAAAAGGTGTTGAAGAAAATGGATGATAAGGCTAAATCTATGCAGACAGTAAAGGATTTCTTACAGGTACAGCCACCCAGATTTAGCAGAAACTGTTCCTCTAAGAATTGGTCCTTTCCAGTGTCAGACAGACCACAAAGATGCAGATTCAGATGACCTAGAGGCAGGCAACAGCCCCAGGGCTCATACAGGCCCAAACAATGGGGTGCTTCTACCTCCAAAAGCGGAGAAGACAAATCACAGCCTTATAGAAAACAGTCCCAATGACTTCCCTCTGCCAATGCCAAGCACTTATTTTTTGGCAGCACCCTTAGGGCGAAAGCTAGCACTTTTTTCACAAAACTGGCACAAGATCACCCAGGACAAATGGGTCTTAAATATAGTCTCTCAGGGCTACAGGTTCCACTTTCACACCCTTCCAAAGGCAAAAGGTATGCCAGACCTGCCACACAATCAATGGGCAGAGGCACAAAAACAAGTTTCATCTCTCATGGACATGGGGGCTATTCAGCCAGTGCCACTACAAGAGCAGGGACAAGGATTTTACTCAAGACTTTTCTTAGTACTAAGAAAGGACAAAGCCTGGAGACCAATTCTGGACCTGTCTATTCTAAATACTTTTCTGGATGTCCCAAAATTCAGAAAGTTGACTCTGCAGCAGCTTCTGCCCATGCTAGACAAGAAGGCTTGGCTTGTAACTTTGGTCCTCAAAGAGGCATATCTGCATGTCCCAATCAGACAATCTTGCAGAAGATACCTCAGATTCATAGCTGGCTCAATGCACTACCAATTCTCTGCACTGCCCTTTGGCTTATCTACTGTGCCCAGGGTCTTCACAAAATGCCTGGCACCAGTAATTGCATTTTGCAGACAAAGAGGAATTCAAATATATCCCTACTTGGATGACTGCCTTATTCAAGCAGAGACCAAAGATATTCTACTACAGCATCTGGCGTTTGTAAAAAGATTACTAGTTTGCCTACATTCATGCAAAACAGTCAAGAAGCAAGGCTAATTACCATCTCCAATACATTACTTTACGTTTTTCATGTAACCTATGTGTACATATTTTAAATTTGACAATGCCCTAGTACAGTTAGTTTACTTTTCAAGCATTTTTTTTTTTTGAAAGAACAGTAACATCTTCCAAAATTTTCAAAGTTCTCACACCTCTTTTAATGTGCATTATAATAATCTGTTCCTGTTTGCTTATTCTGTTTTGATTATAGTGTGTAAGTTATCCCTTTTGATACATATATTGATATACAGGTGATATCTATTTTGCCTTCACACCTCGAAGCAGAGTCTTAGGTTGTTGAAGAAAAATGATTTCTTACCTTCTGCCATATCTGTTACCACTACTAAATGCTATTTGATTTATTTCAGAATTTCCCCCAGCTTTTTGACATATCTGACTCCCTCACGTTTTACTCTCATACTCTACTGTTTTCAAATGTAAGCCTTGGAGGCATGCTCCAGTCGCCTCTTCTCCCACCTTTCTTACTATCACCATATACTATTCTTTTTATATTTTACATAGTCTCACTGATGCAGGTTTCCTTTCTGTCTTTCTTTCTTTCTTTCTTTCTTTCTTTCTTTCTTTCTTTCTTTCTTTCTTTCTTTCTCACACCCGACTAGGTTTTACTGCCATTATCTGTCCTCTCAGTCTGTTACTATCTTTACATAGCTATTATAATTATAGATTCCTATTTGGTAGCAATTGAGTTTTAATTCTTCTGCATTTTTATATAGTCTTTAAATGTTTACTGAAAGCTCTCTCATATATCTTAAGGAAATATTTCCTTGCTTTTAAGATGCACGTCTTTTCCTTCTAACTGACCATTTCATTGAGGTCATAAGGTACAGAAAATGCAGTAGTCTTATTTTTTTTACAAGACACATTATTCTTGAGAGGTTTTGTCCCTGTCTTCATCTCCATTGTTCTCCTAACCCTGACTTTCTCTCCAACTTTTGTTTTTGCTCACTTAAGTATAGAGTACAGAATATTTTAAAGTTAATTTTACAAAGATTGTTTACATGCATGTGCTACTCACTTTCCTATTTTACTCATTCTTAACCCTTGTTTTCCACTACACCATGTTTTCTCATTTTAAAGCCCATAATGTTAATCATATTGATGACTGCTGCAGTAACCTTAGCTGTATGAGTTATATACTGCCAAGGTTATAACAGACGGACAGCTTCCTAAGCTTTAGGGCACCTTCCATATGCTGAAACTGTCAAGCAGCTCAGACTGAGCTGACTAAAACAGACATTTGTGCACAAAATCCTTAGAGCTTTACTGCACCAAAAAGTTTGCTCTTAGGTTTTCGAGGATCAACTGTCTGCTTTACTGATGAGCAAATCGTTTTATTTGGGGGAAAAACTTCCATTTCATAATTTTGCTTATTAAAGCTAGGAGTTTGTGTTCTAATGGTTTGTCATGAGACTGTACTGTACTGTACTTTTAAACAGAAGGGCTCTTTTTTCCTGTCAGTTTAAAAGTTGTTTAAAGTAAATAAAAAACATTTTCTTTTGAGAAATTATGTTTATTTCACTTTTGGGAGCTGGCAGAGTGTTTTAAAGTGCTTTTTACTATGTTTTTCTGGGGAAAAAGTAATTTTCAAATACTTTTTTATTTACCAGCATTTGCTGCTTGTTTTCCCTGAGAAAGAGGCACCATTTTTGACTTGACCATGGAGCAATCTGTCATGTCTGACAGTTCGGGCATGTGGAAAATGCCATGAGGCTTTGGAGACTGGCCAGCTGTTATATCCTTGGTAGGATATAACCTGTATAGCTAAGGCTACTACATCAGTGATCATTCAAGTATTTACTGTTATGGTAAGTTTAATTACACAATTGCACGTTGCCTGTTGTACAGCTTTTCTCCATCCTTCCACTGCCCTCAGCTATAGCCATAGCCTTCTATAATCTTATATGAATATGTACTTTACAGTACTTCATCAGATCTGTATAAGACATGCACCTACCGAACCTGTTAAATGTCATCCACACTCCTCTTACCCAGCGTCTCTCCTTTCACTTCGCCTCCCTCATACACATTAATCTCTGCATCATACCCTACTAGTCCCCTTTACTGCTGTTCTAAGCTGCTGCTTTCTCATGCTGAATTACAGGTTTTGTAATTACTGACTTATTAATAACATACTTACAGGACTCTTCACCATATCTGCTGCTGCTTCTTTTTATTATTTGGAGTGCCAAAATACTAGTTAATTCCAGACCACTTAAGAACACTGCCTACAAACTGCACTAATAAGTACAGGATGTCTAATTAACTAGTGTAATGACAGAGATGCCTGTTGACTGTAGCACCATTGAGATACCATGGCAGTTACAAATAGATGGCCAAAGTCTAATTCTCCCCTTCAATCTCATTTCTTCTCACTACATCTCTGCATCACAATGGATAGACCAGGGGAATGCATTTGGGGTTGTCTGTTAACAGTCAAAACATAGTTTCTTTCTTTACTACTGGATGAATCACAGAAAAAAAAAATCACTCAGGAATCATAGAAAAACTCACTAAGCTAGGCATCAACCCCTGTATCACTAGGTGGGTTGCAAACTGGCTCACAGATAGAACCCACAGTGTGAAAGTAGCTGGCTCCAAGCCAGACTGTCAACCAGTCACAAGGGTTCGGTCCTGGGTCCTCTCCTGTTTGGTATCTACTTCTCTGAAGTTCAGGCCATCTGAGAGGGACTCTGGTTGACAAAGTTCACAGACGATTGCAAGTTGGGTGCCATAATTAACTTCCCAAGTGATGTTGACATCCTACAGAAAGGCCTCGCTGAATCCACTGACTGGTGTCAGAACCATGGCCTTAAGCTCAATACCAAAAATGTACCATCATCCCCTTTGGGAAAAACCCGGTTCCCATGAATTACCACATCAATGGTAGTCCACTGAACACAGAAGGCGTTATAAGAGATCTGGGAACAGAGATTGACAGCACCCTCTCTTTTGACCACCAGATTGCCACTGTGGTCAGAAAGTCCTTCTATGTGGCACATCTCATTACTAAGGGTTTTGCATCCAGGAAGAAAGAGGTCATTGTCTCCCTGTACATTTCCCTCATTAGGCCAATCATCAAGTACAATGCCCCATTTGGCATGTACCTCACTAGACACTTACAACAACTAGAGAGGCCGCAAAAGTACCTCACAAAGAGGATTCTAAGCCTAAAACACTTGTCCAATATGGACAGACTCACAAAACTCCAACTATTCTCTATCTCATATCACCTTCATAGAGGCAATCTCTGCTTGACTTACAAAGCCATGTCTGACCCAGCTCTATTAGAAATGCTACATCTAAAGAAATCCCAATCCCTCCGCACCACACACTCCAGAGACTTCAACCTCATTACCACAATCGACAAAACAAGTTGGAGGGACAGGTTCATAACCCAGAGACTGCCCACGCTCTGGAATAGACTTCTCATACATGTCAAACAGAGCACCTCACTGGCCTCTTCAAGAGAAATCTTAATGAATAGATGGGAAATAAAAAATTCACCCCGGAGATCACTCCAGTGGCTCTACTCAACAGAGGCATTAGGAGCTAAGGTCAGGTGGCACGATGCCAGAGTAATACTATGTGCTAGGCTTGTAAAGGCTCCAGGGCCATTAGCCTAGTACACACCTATGAACCTATGAACCTATGAATGGGGCTCTAAACAGGATTATGGCTGATGTCACCACTGGACAACCCTTAAACTCTGTGTCAGCATAATCCATTTTCTCTCACCAGCTCGCCCATCCATAATGAAAAATCTGATGGCCACATTTACCAGTTTTACTGACACTAAAGTAGATTTGATATTGTTTGGTGAATTCAGTATACCACTAAAAATAAATTGGTTATTGTTTGACTTAAGCATTAATATGCTGATTGAAAAGTGATCTCATGTGAACCTCTTGCTCATGGCCATAATCTCATTAAGATAGCAGACCATGGATCATGTAGGCCTTAATAATAAATTTGTACTACATAGTGGGCTAGACAGACTTGAGTACATCTGTGTTTTTACCAGTCTTTAGTCATCATTGCCTCATGCATATCCACTGGCTGTGTCAAAAATGCAAGTAAATAAAAAATAAATATTCATACTGTATCATAGCTTGCAGATGCCAAACTATTCAAGGTGAGCATGACTTGCAGACAACCCTCATGATACAGACTAGCCCTTTGTGCTGACTCTTTGGGATGTATCCACTGCCACTGGGTCCCTCTACTCTACTGTATGATCCCAAATGGATAAACAGTTCATTTTAAGAACACTGAAAGCAAGAGGAGAGTTCAACCATTGTAGACATTTGAAATAAAATAGATGTACTAGGAAAACTAGACGTTAGTCTGGCAGCAACTATGCCAGCTGAGGCAAACTTCCCTAACATACACCAGTAGAACATTTGGAAAAGTGTGCATATACTTCTTATCTAATTATATTGCTTATACTGTTATTTTGTTTTCCTATTCTTCATATTAATTGAATGTTTATATGTATACTGTGTTTTTTTTGTTCTTCATATTAAATTCATGTCTCTGCCAGAGACTGGACAAATGGGCAAATCAACTTAACTACAATTGGAAAGGTCATAGGATAGTTAAATATACTGGTTTTACTTAAACTTTTAATATGGCTCATTCCTGTTTATCATGGGTATCAGTAGAAATATTTCCTAATACTGCATGTGTGGCAGACCCTTTCAGTGTGGAACTTCAAGGACCAGAGTTTTTATTCCTGCAAATGAAGATGAAAGCTTGCGCAAGGAGGTATGCTGGCAGGGCATAAGCATTTGAAAAGGCAAGGTATGATTGGTGGTTTCACTGAAGTTTAACTTTGGGGGTATTTCCGTTGTTGTTTCTAAGCCTGAATACCAAAGGGCTAGAACCGGCATCGGTCATCGGCGCCGAGACTGGCGTCAGTATGCGTGCCAGTACAAATGCGCATGACCGGCGCCATAACCCCCGTCTTTCTTGCCTCAGGCGTCAGAATGCAAAAACACCACCCAAACCCCAACCTAAAAAGAAAAGGGGGAAGGAGGAGGGAGGAAAATTGGACTGCAGCAATGGAGATCCTCGAACATCTACATTTATGGTAGGTACAAAACTGTACTATGTTCTTCGTCTCCCATTGCTGCAGTCCTTACATATGGGTAGAATCCCAGAGCAACGGAAAAAGGGAGGCTGGCTAACTAAATAGCAGTAGGAGCTGCTAACATGCCCTGTAAGATTGCAGTGGCAAACCCAGCCCTAGACCTAGAATAAAGAGGTAAATGATAATGCTTTGTAAAGGTATGTACAGAACTCCAAGTAGCTGCCTCTAGAATGTCTTTAGTAGCTACCCCTCTCAAAAACGCAGAAGAAGTGGCAATGGCCCCAGTAGAATGAGGCCTGCTCCCAAAAGGAGCCTCCTTTCCCTGCTGAGAGTCACAAACAGCAATACAATGGCCAATCCACTTGGAAATAGTTTGTTTTGAGACAGCTTTCCCTCGTGAAGTCAAAGCAAATGAAACAAATAATTGTTGAGATCTTCTGAACTCTTTGGTTCTGAACAAATAATACCTTAACTGCCTATGTACATCCAAAGAATGCAAAACTTTTTCCCCTTCATTTTGGGGGTCAGCATAAAAAGTAGGCAAATGTATAGATTGGTTCAATGCCACATTAGAAATCACTTTAGGCAGAAAAGTAGGATTAGTACGTAAGGAAACTCTGTCCTTGTGAAAAATCAGAAAAGGTTCCACTGCCATGAGGGCCTGTAATTCAGATACCCTTCTAGCAGAAGTAACAGCCAATAAAAAAGCAGTCTTCCAAGACAACAACTTCAATTCAGCTGTAGCTGCAGGTTCAAAAGGAGGCAGAGTCAGCTTTTCCAAAACAAAATTAAGATCCCAGGTAGGAGTAGGAGCCCTCCGTGGGGGTCTTATATTCTTTGCCCCTCTAAGAAACTGTTTAACCAATGGATGTGAAAATAAAGGAGGGTCACAATCATAGTGAGCAGAAATAGCTGCAGCATGCACTTTTACAGAAGAGAAGGACAAACCCTTGTCCAATAAAATAGTCAAATTAGGCAATTTGACATCAAAGCCTTTAGCTGAACTCCAAAGAAAAAATCTCTTCCATTTATCAGCATAAACATTTCGAGTACTAGGACGCCTGGCTTCCAAAATAACATCCAAAACTTATTGAGGGAGCTGAAGGCCCTCCTTCTCTAAAACAGAATGCGCCAGGCTGTCAGGTGTAGGGATTGCACCCTGACATTGAGAAAATGATTGTTTTCCTGAGACAATAAGTGAGGAATCTGTGGTAATGGCCAAGGTGTTCCATGAATTAAGCTCCTCAACAGAGGGTACCAATGGTGACGAGGCCAATCCGGTGCTATAAGGATCATGCAAGGTTTGTCCCTCCTGACTTTCAACAGCACCTTTGGAAGAAGAGGCAAAGGAGGAAAAGCATACACGTGAAGGTTGCTCCAACTGAAGGATAGTGCATCTATTTTCCAGGCTTTTGGATGAAACAGCCTTGTGCAAAACAGTGGCAGTTGGAAATTCAGAGGAGAAGCGAACAGATCTATGTCTGGAGTTCCCCAAGCCCTGGTCAACTGAAGAAATACCTGAGGGTCCAATTTCCATTCGTGAGGATCCACAATCTGTCTGCTCAGAACATCTGCTACGAATTTTTGTGCTCCTGGCAGAAACTGTGCTCGAAGAGTGATGTGCAGATTCAAAGCAGTTTCCCATAACAGCATTGCTTGTCTGCAAAGAGGGTAAGAATGAGTTCCCCCCTGCTTGTTGATGTACCACATGACAGTTGTGTTGTCTGTTCGAATCAACACCAGTCCTGGTTGAAGTAGGCTCTTGAATCCTTCCAAAGCAAATTGAACTGCCAGCATCTCTTTCATGTTGATATGCAAGTGAAGTAGCTCTGGGGGCCAAAGGTCTTGAATCCATTTTCCTCTGAAATGAGCTCCCCAGGCTGACTCTGAGGCATCTGTCGTCAATATCTGACTTGCCTCTGGTTGGGTCACAGAGAGCCCCTTGTTTAGGTGACATTCCTGAGCCCACCACAGAAATTCTTTCTGAATGCAAGGTAGAATCCGAATGACAGTGTCCAAATCGTGGCTGTGTTGAGTCCAAACGCTTTTGAGATACCATTGTAGCTTCCTCATATGCAGTTTGGCATTGGGAAGTACTAGAATGCAAGATGCCATGAACCCCAAGGCTTGAAGGACTGTCCTTGCAGTCAGCCTGGACATTACTGATAGCTGTTGGAAGTATAGGTGAAGATTTCTTTGTTTGTCCGGGGTAAGAAATGCCATCTGAGCAGCTGTATTCAGTCTCACACCCAGAAAACACATCTCTTGTGAGGGTACTAGACTGGACTTTATTTCGTTCACAGAATACCCTAGGCAACTTAAAACTGTCATTACATACTGCAGATGTTGAAGAAGTTCGTGCTTGCCTTGAGCCAGAATCAAACAGTCGTCCAGATAAGGATAAATTTGAATTCCTGTTAGTCTGAGAAAAGCTATTACTGGAGCCAGGACTTTGTGAATACCCTGGGTGCAGTAGACAAGCCAAAGGGCAATGCAGAGAACTGATAATGCAAATTCCCATTCGAAATCTCAGGAATTTTCTGCAACTGGGCCTGATAGGAATGTGAAGATAGGCCTCTTTGAGATCCAGAGTCACCATCCAGTGATCTTTGCCCAGCATAGGTAACAGCTGTTGCAGTGTTAACATCTTGAATTTTGGAATTTCCAGAAAGGTGTTTAGAATGGACAAATCCAGAATGGGTCTCCAAGTATTTCCTTTCTTTGGCACTAAGAAAAGACGGGAATAAAACCCTGTGCCTCTTTCTGCAGAAGGTACTTCCTGTATTGCTCCCAACTGAAGCAGAGAAGAAATTTGTGCCTGTGCTTCCAGTCTTTGCTGATGAGGCACATCCGGCATACCTTTGAAAGGAGGGAATGTGTGAAAATAAAATTTGTAGCCTCGAGTTATTATGTCCAATACCCATTTGTCTTGGGTAACCAAATGCCAATTCCTTTTGAAAAGTCCCAGTTTTCCTCCTAGAGGAGCTGCCAGCAAGGCAGAGTCCGGCAGCTGAAGACAAAGGTCATTGGGTCTGTTTCCGAAAGGACTGACCCCTGCCCTCCCCAGCCGAAGGGGTAGAAGAACTCAAAGACCTAGAAATAACAGGGCCCTGAGAGGAAACCCTACCTCTACCTCGCCTCGACCTGCCCCTAGGTTGATAATCCGAAGAGGGGAAAGACCATCCCTTAGCAGGCCAATTCCTACTGAACTTAGGGGGCTGAACCTGTAAAAAGTCCTTAACTGTCTGCATAGACTTAGCTTTTTCCTCCATTTTTTTCAAAACTGATTCTACTGGAGGGCCAAAAAGAACATCAGATTGCAGAGGAGCATCCATAATTCGAGCCTTAACATGCTCCGACAAGGTCTGATCTTTAAGCCAGGCATGCCTGCGAACAACTGAACTAGTAGCAGCCACCCTGGAAGAAGCCTGTAAAGCATCAAAACCACACTGCAAAGAATGCTTACCAACTTGGTCTGAAGCATGCACTAAATCCTGAAGCTCCTTACATTCAATACCTTCAGCTAAAGCATCTACTTTACATTTCAATTGGCCCAGCAAATAATTTTGATACCTGAGCATATGAAACTGACAATTTAAAGCTCTCATAGCCAAAGTAGAAGAGGTATACAGTTTTTACCCCACCTATCCAGGGCCCTAGCATCCTTGTCCAGAGGAACTGGATTCCTAACCACAGAAGCCCTAACACCTTTGGGGCCTTGAGTAATAGTTTCTGGATCAGCCCTAGGACTCTTATATAAGTACTTGTGAGCTTCCGGAACCCTGTAGTATCTATCTGGTTTAACGGGGCAGGAGGCAGAGAATCTGGGTAAAGGGCAGCCTCAGAAAATACATCCTGAACAACATCCAGTACAGGGGGAATAGCCAAGGGCCTATGCTGAGGCAAAAACAAGAATTCTCTTAGCCTTTTTCGAGAATCAGAATAATCCTGGCCCTCCCATTTGAAATGTTCCCTCATGGAATGCAAAGTCTCAGAGAAAGAAAAATCTTCTGGAGGGGACGAGAGGGAGTAGTGTCCTCAGCCTCTGAATCAGAATAGGAGGAAATCCTGAAGTTCTTCTACAGAGGAATCTGACTCATTGGAAGACTGAACCAAACCCTCCAACTCTGTCCCTCCCAGGGGCCACTTCACAGGGGGGGGGCATAGAACCCCTAATTAAAGTAATCAAATCTTCAGCCATCTTTAACATGTGCTTCCTAGGAGCTGGACCCTGGGGACTAGCACCAGCAGGGGCAGACTTAGACTTAGAATGGGCTTTGCTTTGAGAAGGAGGAGGCCTAACTACCCTATGAGGGAGGGAACCACTGACATCAGAGAAGCACCCTCAGCCTGGCCTAACACAGGAGAAGCCACTTCCTGTAGTAACAAAGGCTCCCCTTGAGACTCAGGTAAACTTTCAGAAGGAGCCGCTGAAGTAGTCAGTGGTTCTCCAGAACCGCGTCCGGAGTGGACGACTCATCCTGTTTGGACCACAAAGACTTCTCTTTGCGTTTTAGAAGAACCAGGCGTCGGCGAATCCGACGGCATGTTGTAATTACAACGTTTACCAAACACCAGCCTAGCACAGTCCAACCGACGTTTAATAGTACGCTTGTTAAAAGTAGCACAAAAGCGACACCCAACAACGTCGTGCTCAGGCCCCAAACAAGGAATACAGAGTGAATGGTAATCCCTATGAGGAATCTGTTTCCCACAAGAAATACAGTTATTAACTTTTTCTGACATCCGCAATACTGAGGCAAGAAAAGACAAAAGTGTCTAACGGGTACTTAGCCCAACTTGGTCTCCGGTCTGAAACTCAAAAATTGACAATTCCAGAACGCCGAACGGCACTTGCAAATGCTGCTTCTGCTTAGGACCACGCGGCAAGAAAGACTGAGGTTATGGCGTCGGTCATGCGCATTTGTACTGGCACGTACTGACGTCAGTCTCGGGCGCCGATGACCGACGCCGGTTCTAGCCCTTTGGTATTCGGGCCGATTGTGGGCAGCGGAGTACCCATATGTAAGGACTGCAGCAATGGGAGACGAAGAACATCTTTAAGTAGCAGACTCTACATTAATGCAAAACAGTCAAGAAGCAAGGCTAATTACCATCTCCAATACATTACTTTACGTTTTTCATGTAACCTATGTGTACATATTTTAAATTTGACAATGCCCTAGTACAGTTAGTTTACTTTTCAAGCATTTTTTTTTTGAAAGAACAGTAACATCTTCCAAAATTTTCAAAGTTCTCACACCTCTTTTAATGTGCATTATAATAATCTGTTCCTGTTTGCTTATTCTGTTTTGATTATAGTGTGTAAGTTATCCCTTTTGATACATATATTGATATACAGGTGATATCTATATTGCCTTCACACCTCGAAGCAGAGTCTTAGGTTGTTGAAGAAAAATGATTTCTTACCTTCTGCCATATCTGTTACCACTACTAAATGCTATTTGATTTCTTTCAGAATTTCCCCCAGCTTTTTGACATATCTGACTCTCTCACGTTTTACTCTCATACTCTACTGTTTTCAAACGTAAGCCTTGGAGGCATGCTCCAGTCCCCTCTTCTCCCACCTTTCTTACTATCACCATATACTATTCTTTTTATATTTTACATAGTCTCACTGATGCAGGTTTCCTTTCTGTCTTTCTTTCTTTCTTTCTTTCTTTCTTTCTTTCTTTCTTTCTTTCTTTCTTTCTTTCTTTCTCACACCCGACTAGGTTTTACTGCCATTGTCTGTCCTCTCAGTCTGTTACTATCTTTACATAGCTATTATAATTATAGCTTCCTATTTGGTAGCAATTGAGTTTTAATTCTTCTGCATTTTTATATAGTCTTTAAATGTTTACTGAAAGCTCTCTCATATATCTTAAGGAAATATTTCCTTGCTTTTAAGATGCACGTCTTTTCCTTCTAACTGACCATTTCATTGAGGTCATAAGGTACAGAAAATGCAGTAGTCTTATTTTTTTTACAAGACACATTATTCTTGAGAGGTTTTGTCCCTCTCTTCATCTCCATTGTTCTCCTAACCCTGACTTTCTCTCCAACTTTTGTTTTTGCTCACTTAAGTATAGAGTACAGAATATTTTAAAGTTAATTTTACAAAGATTGTTTACATGCATGTGCTACTCACTTTCGTATTTTACTCATTCTTAACCCTTGTTTTCCACTACACCATGTTTTCTCATTTTAAAGCCCATAATGTTAATCATATTGATGACTGCTGCAGTAACCTTAGCTGTATGAGTTATATACTGCCAAGGTTATAACAGACGGACAGCTTCCTAAGCTTTAGGGCACCTTCCACTTGCTGAAACTGTCAAGCAGCTCAAACTGAGCTGACTAAAACAGACATTTGTGCACAAAATCCTTAGAGCTTTACTGCCACCAAAAAGTTTGCTCTTAGGTTTTCGAGGATCAACTGTCTGCTTTACTTTGATGGGCAAATACGTTTTATTTGGGGGAAAAACTTCCATTTCATAATTTTGCTTATTAAAGCTAGGAGTTTGTGTTCTAATGGTTTGTCATGAGACTGTACTGTACTGTACTTTTAAACAGAAGGGCTCTTTTTTCCTGTCAGTTTAAAAGTTGTTTAAAGTAAATAAAAAACATTTTCTTTTGAGAAATTATGTTTATTTTACTTTTGGGAGCTGGCAGAGTGTTTTAAAGTGCTTTTTACTATGTTTTTCTGGGGAAAAAGTAATTTTCAAATACTTTTTTATTTACCAGCATTTGCTGCTTGTTTTCCCTGAGAAAGAAGCATCATTTTCGACTTGACCATGGAGCAATCTGTCATGTCTGACAGTTCGGGCATGTGGAAAATGCCATGAGGCTTTGGAAACTGGCCAGCTGTTATATCCTTGGTAGGATATAACCTGTATAGCTAAGGCTACTACATCAGTGATCATTCAAGTATTTACTGTTATGGTAAGTTTAATTACACAATTGCACGTTGCCTGTTGTACAGCTTTTCTCCATCCTTCCACTGCCCTCAGCTATAGCCGTAGCCTTCTATAATCTTATATGAATATGTACTTTACAGTACTTCATCAGATCTGTATAAGACATGCACCTAC
The DNA here is from genome assembly GCF_019279795.1 of Protopterus annectens. Taxonomy (NCBI): domain Eukaryota; kingdom Metazoa; phylum Chordata; order Ceratodontiformes; family Protopteridae; genus Protopterus; species Protopterus annectens. Next base: position 509,002,388 of record NC_056732.1, on the reverse strand, counting down.
CGAACCTGTTAAATGTCATCCACACTCCTCTTTCCCAGCCTCTCTCCTTTCACTTCACCTCCCTCATACACATTAATCTCTGCATCATACCCTACTAGTCCCCTTTACTGCTGTTCTAAGCTGCTGCCTCGTTATATGCTGAATTACAGGTTTTGTAATTACTGACTTATTAGTAACATACTTACAGGACTCTTCACCATATCTGCTGCTGCTTCTTTTTATTATTTGGAGTGCCAAAATACTAGTTAATTCCAGACCACTTAAGAACACTGCCTACAAACTGCACTAATAAGTACAGGATGTCTAATTAACTAGTGTAATGACAGAGATGCCTGTTGACTGTAGCACCATTGAGATACCAGGCAGTTACAAATAGATGGCCAAAGTCTAATTCTCCCCTTCGATCTCATTTCTTCTCACTACATCTCTGCATCACAATGGATAGACCAGGGGAATGCATTTGGGGTTGTCTGTTAACAGTCAAAACATAGCTCCTTTCTTTACTACTGGATGAATCACAGAAAAAAAAATCACTCAGGAATCATAGAAAAACTCACTAATCTAGGCATCAACCCCTGTATCACTAGGTGGGTTGCAAACTGGCTCACAGATAGAACCCACAGTGTGAAAGTAGCTGGCTCCAAGCCAGACTGTCAACCAGTCACAAGGGTTCGGTCCTGGGTCCTCTCCTGTTTGGTATCTACTTCTCTGAAGTTCAGGCCAATACGAAGGGACTCTGGCTGACAAAGTTTGCAGATGATTGCAAGTTGGAAGCTATTATTAACTCCCCAAGTGATGTTGACATCCTACAGAAAGGCCTCACTGAGACCAATGACTGGTGTCAGAACCATGGCCTTAAGCTCAATGCCAAAAAATGTACCATCATCCCCTTTGGGAAAAAATGGGTTCCCATGAATTACCACATCAATGGTAGTCCACTGAACACAGAAGGTGTTATAAGAGATCTGGGAACAGAGATTGACAGCACCCTCTCTTTTGACCACCAGATTGCCACTGTGGTCAGAAAGTCCTTCTATGTGGCACATCTCATTACTAAGGGTTTTGCATCCAGGAAGAAAGAGGTCATTGTCTCCCTGTACATTTCCCTCATTAGGCCAATCATCAAGTACAATGCCCCATTTGGCATGTACCTCACTAGACACTTACAACTAGAGAGGCCGCAAAAGTACCTCACAAAGAGGATTCTAGGCCTAAAACACTTGTCCTATATGGACAGACTCACAAAACTCCAACTATTCTCTATCTCATATCACCTTCATAGAGGCAATCTCTGCTTGACTTACAAAGCCATGTCTGACCCAGTTCTATTAGAAATGCTACATCTAAAGAAATCCCAATCCCTCCGCACCACACGCTCCAGAGACTTCAACTTCATTACCACAATCGACAAAACAAGCTGGAGGGATAGGTTCATAACCCAGAGACTGCCTATGCTCTGGAATAGACTTCTCATACATGTCAAACAGAGCACCTCACTGGCCTCTTCAAGAGAAATCTTAATGAATAGATGGGAAATAGAAAATTCACCCCAGAGATCACTCCAGTGGCTCTACTCAACAGAGGCATTAGGAGCTAAGGTCAGGTGGCACGATGCCAGAGTAATACTATGTGCTAGGCTTGTAAAGGCTCCAGGGCCATTAGCCTAGTACACACCTATGAACCTATGAACCTATGAATGGGGCTCTAAACAGGATTATGGCTGATGTCACCACTGGACAACCCTTAAACTCTGTGTCAGCATAATCCATTTTCTCTCACCAGCTCGCCCATCCTTAATGAAAAATCTGATGGCCACATTTACCAGTTTTACTGACACTAAAGTAGATTTGATATTGTTTGGTGAATTCAGTATACCACTAAAATAAATTGGTTATTGTTTGACTTAAGCATTAATATGCTGATTGAAAAGTGATCTCATGTGAACCTCTTGCTCCTTGGCCATAATCTCATTAAGATAGCAGAGATCATGTAGGCCTTAATAATAAATTTGTACTACATAGTGGGCTAGACAGACTTCAGAGTACATCTGTGTTTTTACCAGTCTTTAGTCATCATTGCCTCATGCATATCCACTGGCCAAAAATAAGCAAGTAAATAAAAAATAAATAAACAAATATTCATACTGTATCATAGCTTGCAGATGCCAAACTATTCAAGGTGAGCATGACTTGCAGACAACCCTCATGATACAGACTAGCCCTTCGTGCTGACTCTTTGGGATGTATCCACTGCCACTGGGTCCCTCTACTCTACTCTATGATCCCAAATGGATAAACAGTTCATTTTAAGAACATTGAAAGCAAGAGGAGAGTTCAACCATTGTAGACATTTGAAATAAAATAGATGTACTAGGAAAACTAGACGTTAGTCTGGCAGCAACTATGCCAGCTGAGGCAAACTTCCCTAACATACACCAGTAGAACATTTGGAAAAGTGTACATATACTTCTTATCTAATTATATTGCTTATACTGTTATTTTGTTTTCCTATTCTTCATATTAATTGAATGTTTATATGTATACTATGTTTTTTTTGTTCTTCATATTAAATTCATGTCTCTGTCAGAGACTGGACAAATGGGCAAATCAACTTAACTTCAATTGGAAAGGTCATAGGATAGTTAAATATACTAGTTTTACTTAAACTTTTAATATGGCTCATTCCTGTTTATCATGGGTATCAGTAGAAATATTTCTAATACTGCATGTGTGGCAGACCCTTTCAGTGTGGAACTTCAAGGACCATGAAGTTTTTTATTCCTGCAAATGAGGTAAACTTGAGAGGTATGCTGGCAGATAAGCATTTGAAAGGCAAGGTATGATTGGTGGTTTCACTGAAGTTTAACTTTGGGGGTATTTCTTGTTGTTTTTCTAAGCCTGAGGCAGCATTGATGTCAAGCACATGAAGTGACTCTTCCTGCAAGTGTACGAGTTTGCATTTAGGTGTTCACCCCCCTTCTGTTTGTAGATAATGAATCTATGTCCCATTTTTATGTGGATTTATAGTCTGCATTTGAATTCATGCCCTCTTGCATTCAGAATATATTGTGTTCATTATACAAGTAATACTATTATAACAGAGAACAGTGGACCATACTTAAGTGCAAATCAGAATACTAAGTGACATGTTACGCAAAGTCTGTTATCACCTGAAAGTATCATTAAATATGAGTACATGTTTTTTCGAACATCTCTGCTGTCAGTGGCATTAATTGGAAAAAGTCTTAACACAGAATGCGTAACATGTCCTTCAAACAGGGGTGTAGTCAGTAGATTCCATTTTGCACTCACAGACTGTTAAGGTCCCAGTTTTGGTCAGAAAGAAATGTACTCTGTAGAGTGCAATGAGTATGCCTGGCTACACCCTTGCCTTCAAATGTGGAACCATACATCTCAACTGTCCAGATTTTCAGACTATTCAGATTTTTGTCTCATATTGTTTGGTCTCTTCTTAAATTTTGAGGGTTTTTTTTCTGGCATGTCACTGAAGATTGAAGTCAGTATATAATGACATTTGAGTTTCAGACTTCCTATCCTACAGAAAATGCATGATAACACAAATCTTGTATTGAAGCAACTTTCTAAGTTTATAAGAGCAATATTTAAACTTTCCCTATTTTTGGGTCTTTGTCTCCCGCCCACCCCAATTAATTAAAGCTTTGTGCAGATTTCTTGTGTTAAGATTTTGAGAGGTATGTGTAGAGCACTGAGGAACATGTTTATGTGTAGAGCACTGAGGAACATGTTTTTTTTTAAGACTGAAAATCCCTTTGTTGTAAACTGGGTTGCAAACTGGCTCATAAACCAGACCCATACTATCAAAGTGAGTGACTCCACATCAACCAGTAGACCTGTTACCAGCAGGGTGCCACAGGTGTCAGTCCTGGGCCCCCTACTGTTTGCTATATACTTCTTAGAAGTTCAGGTCAAAACTAAAGGGTTGTGGCTGACCAAGCTTGCAGACGACTGCAAACTAGATGCAATCATTGAATCCCGAAGTGATGTCAGTGTACTCCAGGGTGGTCTCATACAGACCATTGACTGGTGTTTTAGTCACGGTCTCAAACTGAATGCAAAGAAGTGCATCATCATTCTCTTCAGCACAAACAATGTCCCTTCACACAATCACATCAATAACAATACCCTAATTATCCATGAAGTGGTAAGGGACCTGGGATTACAGGTTGACAGCGACCTTAACTTCAACCACCACGTCTACCATTGTAAGAAAAGCTTTCCATGTACCTCACTTGATTAGTACAGGCATTGCCTCGAGACCAAAAGAAGTTATAACTCCCCTATACTCGACACTTATCTGGCAGTAATAGAGTATAACACTCCATTTGGTATTTACTGTACTAAGCACCTACAGCAATTGGAGAGCCCCCCAAGGTTTCTGACAGAGATGATCAAGGGCCTCCAGCATGTGCCTTACACGGACCAACTAAAATCCCTGTTACTATTCTCCATATCATACAGACTTTTTAAGAGAGACATTTGCTTAGCTTACAGAGCAACCCAAGATCCAAACCTAGTGAACTTACTGCATATCCGTAAATCAAATGGGTCTAGGGCTACCCATTCCAGTGACTTAAATATGGCCTGCATCCTAAATAGGACATGCTGGAGGGACAGATTTATCTCCCAGCAACTGCCACATCTTTGGAACAGGCTACCAATTCATGTGAAACAGAGCACCTATATGACACTGTTCAAGAGGAACCTGGGTGAGTGGATGGGGCACCGTAAATTCTTACCGGGGAAAGTGCCTACAACCTCCTGGACTTGGGCAGTCCTCACTAAATGGAATCTTGGGTATTGACTAGTATCTCAACAGTATTACATTGGGTTGAAATGGCTAGGCTTAAAATGACCTCCGGGTGGATATCCTAGTAATCTCCTATGATCCTATGATCCTATGTGTAACTTTAGAATATTCTTTCATCCTCATGTCAATGAGTATGTTGTATTTTATGTACTTGTATCTTTCACTCTAGCCATATGAACATTCAGTTCATAAAATTACTGTGATGTAAGCCTGGTTCAAATAAGTAAAATTACTACATTTTTTTATTTTGGGAGGCAAGCCCTCCTGCACCCTCCATTTGGCGATTTCCCCGATATCCCTATTACTACAGTTACAGAACATCATGGAAAAGAGAAAAGAACTGCTAGAAGTGAAGCATGGCTTGCCTAACTGCAACCTCACAGTACAGACAAAGCAATGTTAAATCATTCCAGGAAGTGCTGATATGAGAATCTGCCCTGTGGCCCTGGGCACTATATTTACCAGTAATCTGTACTCAAACTGATGAATTAAGGCATTAAGGCTCTGATAATTTTCATAGCCATCACAGAAGAAATATGATGCCTAAAACATAGAAATACATTCTGAGACAGAAATAAAACCATGAAAAGTAGCACAGACACACTGTAAGGATTTGTTGTGTAGACAAAGACAGTTTTTCGTGATCTCCCTCCTTGAGTTTTTTGGAGAGAGATCAGTAAGGTTACTGATCATGCCAGCTGCACCTTAGCACAATCTCTTAATTCTATTAGTCATCCTTATGGCCATGCAGAGTCATTCAGGCAGGAATTACCACTGTAGTCACAAACTCCACTACCAAGGTGTTGGCCCAGCACACCAAATGTGGTGAAATGTGAAGCTCCCTGCTATTAAAATAATCACCACAAACTAAATATATGACCTGTTAAAGATGATTCCTAACACAGGGAGCTCTGGGGCAGCTGAGTTAGAGCACTACTTCCTGGGATAGTAAACATTATTCACCATCACCCCTTAGCACATGTCTCTAGTCTTTCAAAATTGCAAGTTAAAAATTCCACCATATGGAGCAAAGACATTAGTTAGTCTACCTTCCAGCATCCCCAGAGCATCGCTCACATCATAGCACCAGCCTTTGATTTTGCCCCCAAACCTAGCCAAAGTTCTGGAACAGTAAATGTAAGAATACCCACAAAAACGTATCTGCTAGTCTGACCACCACAGGATTGATGTGCCATAAATGCTGTTATGCTCTTTAGCTGATTTTCCATAACTGTAAACCTAAGTGTAAAGTACCTGAGTCTGCAATTGAATGGACATCATCCACAAGCATTATAAAAGTGCAGACCCTAGTCCCACCAGTGCTATTATTTCCTGTGGTCAGCTCATCCATGTTGAATCAACTCTGAACGGTGTCATGGAACATGGAATGACATTAAACTGGACCAAGTTATTAGATGTCACACCTGGACCATAAATCACAAAGTCAGAAGTCCTAAGGCATTGCAAGTCCTTCCGTCAACTTATTTCTGTCCATAAACAGTCTAGGTCACTCAGGCAGTCTTACTCCATCCCAGACTTGCTTACAGTTTCACTGCATTTACTTGTCTGTGCTGAGTTTCTTTCTTCTGGGCAGCAGGACCCTGGATCAGTAATTAAATCCCAGGCATTCTTTTTTGGCTCCATACCCTGTCTTACTTCAGAAAGCAGTTTAAAATATGCATACAGCAGCAAATAAAACGAAGATGCAATGTATATATAACTGAAATGTCTACATTTTGACATTTGTATGTAATTTTTTATATAGTTTATTTATATGCTTTACACAGGGTACAAATATCATAACTGCTCATTGGTCCATTTAATGGATTTTCTTAACCGTAAATGTTGTGTACTTGATTTGGTTTTGAACATCATCCTGAATTCCAAAATTACTAAAATAGTCAAACCCCAGAACTCTCCAGTGATATCCACAGCCAGTGATTTTGATGTTAGATCTATGTTTGTGTATGTTTGCAGGACAGCATTCCATTAAGTATATTGCTCACATGTAGTACAATGTATTGTTATATATGTAGTTATGTCAGTTTTGCCATACACTGACCTTTGTGCATTTCTGCTAACTTCACATTATTGTATATTATCGTTTTATGTTTAGTTATACATTACTGCATCACACTAATGACCCAATTAAACTATCTGTTAAATGAAGTCTAAAAACCTTATGCCGAGGTTCTGAAATGTTATTTAGTAACAGAAGGGCAAGGCCAAAGACCATGACTTCTGACATTCCAAAAAAGGCCCCTATTTGCATGTGCTGATAACCTGCTGTTTATTTTGTTGTTCTTTATCACAGTTTTTGAGGTTGAACTTTTGTAGATGAACTTGTGCCTTGCATGGTTATAAATAGATGAGTAAATACATGCATACTAACAGTCTAAAGGAATACACTGACGCAGTTACTATATCATGTGAAATTCTTAACAATTAGTTTTTCCTCGGTACCATAAATAATTCTTGTTTTTCAATGACTGTTGGCTTACTTTCTTTAGTTCCTGACCTTAAAACACAAACAGAGGCTTAACTACACAGCTGCTTATGTACCTATGTAGGGCGCCTATATCTTGTTATAGGGAATTACATTAATCCAGCAGATCAGGAAAACCGCAGGGTTTTAACAACTACACAATGACTGCTCTTCCTTCCTGCTAGATTTAGGTTTTGTGTCCTACTTTCTGCATTCCATTAATACAGACAAAATATTGTCCATTAATATTGTGCTATTCAGGAGAAACCCAAATAAAATCATAAATTAACACATTTTAAAAGGATGAAGAATAACTTTCTGGCATTATTGTAATTATGGTGGATATTGAAGTAACATATTCATTGGTAGTATATAAAATTTATAACAGCATTTTATGTTCAAATTCTTTAATCCAAGCAAACAAAAAATAGTTTAGTGCAGCACTGTATGTGATTTACTGCCCAAATTAAAGTATTTTATTTTGCATGATATTTTGTCCATATATGTTGTTTAACAGATGAACAAAGATTAGTTTATATAAGGCTAATCATGTAAGACCAACATAATTAAGTTTTTAATGTAACGTGCAAATACGAAGTAGAACCTGGGAAAAGCTGTAAATGTGCTATGTAAATGGGGAGGGGGGGCTGGAAAATGTAGCTGTCTGTAATGCAGCAACGCTTCAGATTACATTTCAGAGTACCATGAAGATGTATAGCATTAGAAATCCAGAATAAAGAGACTACATATCCACATAATTCTGAAATTAGTTTCAAGATTATGAGAAACAAAAAAGGATTCTAAGCTGTAAACTCCATGAGGAATAGGCAGTAACTGTTGGAATAATGCTTGTTCCTAAGGTCTGTGTGAGCTTCTTATAGCTTATCTATGTTTAATATTTTAACTGTCCTTCCAGCAAAGGAATGTGTTACTATATTCAAGTATAGTTTTAATAATTTTTCTGAAGCTGTTTATATGGTTATGAAAAAACACATTTCTCACTACATAATTTATGGGTCAGATAAAACATCATCTGATTATACTTTGGGCATTAGTCTATCAGAAGGAGAGATGCAAGGTTTGTACGATCTTTAAAACTATTTGACTGTAGACAGAAGAGTGTCCATCTTGTTATGAATGAATAAATTAGAGCGGAAAATATTTCTTATTATACGAATAAGAGTTTTCTTTAAAACTATAAACACACTGAATAAAATATGCCACCATGAATTCTGAATTCTTCTATTTTGTGGTCATCATAATACTTCATTTCTTTCAAACTCTCAGTGACAGATGTTACTAGAAGGCAACGTTGGTGTGTCACAGTATGAATAAGTGTCTCAAAGAGGCTCATGATGTTCTCAAACTCAGTACAATCGCAAAATTACACACCTGGAGCAATAAATATGTCAAGGTTTGTTACATGTAAATTGAATGTTTTGTAGGGTTTGTTGTTTATTCATGGTTATTAGTATCGCATTGCCAGAAAAAATATCTGCTACTTCATAGAAATACTTCTCTGATGTGTTTCATGTCATTTTTTTCTCCAATTATCATCTTAGTAAAACATATGAGTACAAGGAGTCCATTGCCTATCAAGGCAGAGAAACACAAACTGATCAGTGTGGCAGACCCTTACTCGTTGCAAATGCATGCTTAGTTTCACATGGCACGCACACATACATGAATGATTGTCAGTTTATCTACAGCAGTCTTTGGGATGTGGGAGGAAATTTGAGCACCTGATGAAAATCCATGCAGACATACAAAGGAACTGCAGATGTTGCACATGAGACAGTGCTGGAGATCCAAGTGCAATGAACTAACAGCAGATATAGATGTATATATATATATATATATATATATATATATATATATATATATATATATATATATATATATATATATATATACATATAGACAGAGAGAGAGAGACAGTGAAATGGTCTTGAAAGAAATTAAATATTAGTCCTTTCCCCTTTCTCTAACATACATTATGCTGAGGGCTGTTGATTTGAAAAAAGTGTTGCACCTCTTTACTAGAGATTGAATAAGGTTGTTTGCAATCAGGGATTTTATTTTCCTGACACACATATACATCTGAGCTAGTTAAATTAAGTTTGAGGATACAGACTAGGTATAATGTGCTCTGGCATGTATATGATTTTTTTTTTCTTTAGTATTTGCCACTGCCTAATATTTACTCCTGGGACTGTCAGCAAATTAGGCATCTGCAAAAAGTAAGTAAAAATATATTTTATTTATTTATTTATTTAGGTAGACATAAAACATATTAATTGTTTGTGTGCTACCTTCATTGCTATATTACTTCCATTGCCAGAGCCTTCAGTGTTTCATCCTTGTATGAGTACTGTGATGTTTATTTCTTTCAGTTCTAATCTGAATAAAGGCTAGAAGCATAAGAAGTAATGCTGCAAGTTGGACATTGAGAAACCAGTCATCTCTGGCAAGTAGACATAGACTGAGGTTCAGAAAGGCTTAGTTGAATGGGAAAACCTTAGTTAAGAAGGTTTCCTCATTGCAATAAACCTTTCTGATTCAGCAATCACTCTACTGCTGGGGCTTTGCCCTCATTGGGTACTAAGACCAGTGTCTCCTGCAGAGCCGCATGCTAATGCAGCAGTCCAGGGGAGTGGATAATGTTAATTAATAATATGGTCACCCCCAGAAATCTCCATTGTTCCCAATTTGCTCAGCCAAGAGATTCAGAGACCTGCCCAGCCAAGTAAAATTTTATTCTAGGAGGAAAAAGTGACCATCTAAAAAACACGGTGGTCACATACCTCTCAACTGTACAGATTTTTGAAGAATGTCCATATTTTTGCCTCATGGTGCAGTGGTTAGCATTGTCACCTCATAGCAAGAGGTTCTCCCATTCGATTCTCGGCTGGAGCGCCTTCTGTGTGGAGTCTGCATGTCGTCCCCATGGTCGAGTGATGTAAAAGACATGCAGGTAGGTGCGTGCGTGAATGGGTGTGCCTTCCTTGAAGGTTGGGCGTCAGGCTGGTAACTAGGCACTGAAAAAATCCACTGCCAATCATTAGCGGACCAGAGTTCCGCTGTGGCGACCCCTAACTGGGAAAAGCCAAAAGAGTTTTATTTTTGGTCTGTTCCTCACAGAATTTCTCATTTTCTGGATTTCTGTGGTAAGTCAGTGAGGACTGAATTCACTAAACAATGACAGTTTGAGTTTCAGACTTCATACCCTCAGAAAATGCATGGTAACACAAGACCTTTTATCCTAGCAACTTTCTAAGTTTATAACAGCAATATTTAAAATTTGTCCCTATTTTGGGGGCTTTGTCCCCCCCCCCATTATATTTGGCTTTGTCCAGATTTTTTGTGTTGAGGTTTAGAGCTATCATGGGAGTGGAGACACTAGGAGGGAGAATAGTGTGTGTGTGTGTGTGTGTGTGTGTGTGTGTGTGTGTGTGTGTGTGTGTGTGTGTGTGTGTGTGTGTGTGTGTGTGTGTGTGTGTGTGTATAGGTAGTCATACTGAGGGGTTTAGATTGGGAATTGACTGTGTGTTTGTGTGTATGTGTGTGTATGTGTCTGTCTAAGTAGTTGGTACTGAATATGTTAGGTAGGGAATCAAGTGTATGTGTTTGTAGAGAGGTACCTTTAGTAAGAAGATGCATGGGCCACAAGAGGAAACACTAGTACAGTTAGGTCTGACTGTGCTAATGTACAATTCAGAGAGAATTCCAATGAGCCAATAATGAGATATTTCTCATTGCAGCTATGCCTGTCTCTGACTTGCATTTCGTTAATGCATTGGCCAATTAGCTGGAACTGTGAACATTTTTCTGAATTCTAGAGACAGTTATAAATGCTTGTGATGTAATCATCAGAAATTAGAGCTTGTCAGCTTAAATTACATCCCATGTCCCAGAATGACAGCTACTTGAGATCTGAGGGCTGTAGTAATGCATGGATAGGTGTGATGCTTGTCTAAATATATTACAGCTACAATGTTCAAATCCCAGTGTTGGGAGCAGCAGTGATCCAGTACTCAGACTAGCCAAAACACAGTTTAATACTCAGTAGTACTCTATGCCAGTAAGTTATTCAGGAAGTAATACACACAAGTGTCCAGCACGTTAAGTCAAGCTAAAACTCCTCTGGAATGGTAAGGGGCAGTAAATGAAAATGCTCACAGCTGTAAACTATATTTGTATTAGAAAACAAATGTACACAGCAGGCAGACAGATGAGCACAGCTGTACACATAACATGCTCAGGGTGTTATAGTACGCCCAGAGGAATCAATGTCAGTCTTAGGATCTGGCTCCCTCATTTGTCCCACTCCATGCTTCCATGACAATATCCATAATAGCTGTAGCTATCACCTAGTTCTTCCTTTCCATTGAGCACATGCCTTGGACCAGCATCCTCCTGAGCCACGGAGTACCATTAAGCATGATCTGCTAACCACTCTTCATCTGTCTACATCCACTAACATGCTTTGCATCATCATCCTTGGTCACGTTAATCTAATCATGTCTCTGCTCATTATAATGTACTGCATTAAAGGCTATATGCTGCCACACTTTCAGTTTATGTGTCATTGCATGTCTACATGCTGCTTTTGCTACTCAGTTTCTGTATTGTTTCATTTGAATCTGCATGCTAAAGATATATTTATTTTACTTGACATTTGTTTACTGGGAAAGTACAACTGGGCCAGAAATTGCCCATTTTCAGTAGAGGCCCATGGAGCAAAGCTCCACAATCAAAATATGTTGAGAAGCCTTGGTTTAAAAATCATGTTTTAGTGCTTTTCTTCCCGGGACTACATTGAAAATATGCCCTTAGCCAAGACTGATTATCCTGTTCTATAAACCTAAATAAATATATAAAAATAGTTGTGTCTAACCATTCCTGCATTTCTCAAAGATCTTAGAAGCTACAATTGTTTTGTACTCCTGTCACTGTAGTGTAGTGATAGTCTGTTTAAACTTAGATAAACATTTTTTGCACTTTCAACCTCCCTACAAAATCCAACCTCCCAGCATGCTTCCTGCTTTCTGGGCCAAACTAGTGTATCAGAGCAGTGATGTTTAGATGTAATATAATATATAATATATATTGGCAAGTGACAGAATTGCAGATCACATATGCATCTATAGCAAATGTGTAAAACAAGGTTCTTGAAGAAAATTTTCAAATTGTTGCAGACATACGGACATACATGCCATCAATCAGTGTGGTGATAATAGACAACATTAACCTCCATACTGTAAGTTGTCTAAGAATTAGAAAATGGAGCAGACAAGGATAATAAAGAGAAGAGAGCAAGAACATGTATGTATTATCATGTATAATTATGTTTTACTAATACTGTAATAACAGAAACAAGAGTGTGAATCTATGTCATTCTGTAAATATTTAATGTGAAAATCCTTAATAGCTGAAGTGAATGCTCTTTTATCTTTAGGTTATTTCTCAGAACTCCACCACAATGACTCCGTTTATAACAACAACAGAAGTTTATATCCAGGAAAGGTACTGCAAATGGCCCTGTGAATGTCCCAAAACTCCACCCCTGTGTCCACCAGGAGTTAGCCTTGTTACAGATGGCTGTGACTGCTGCAAGCAGTGTGCAAAGCAGGTTGGGGAACAATGCCATGAAGCCGATGTCTGTGATTTCCACAGAGGGTTATACTGTGACTACAGTCGAGACAAGCCTAGGTACGAAATTGGCGTATGTGCATGTAAGTGAGCCTTTAGTTGTATCTTCAGTTGAATGGCTTGTTTACTGCTTTGTACCAGTGAAGCTGTGTAAGAAAAAAAATTCTTCCTGCTATTTCATGAACCTGAGAGCAACAGCAATATGCCACCAATTATGCCATTTATTCTAACTAATATCTACTGATCAAATTTCAGATATTATGAATTCTGCAAGAAAACTTGTATAACATAACACATACAGTTGCTGATCTCAGGAAATGTACCTTTATTTGTTTTCTAAGTCCTTTTAGCCCCTTTGCTCCCCTACTGAACTTGAGCACATACATTCCATCATGTTGGAGAAGGTACCCACTAGATGTACAAGGACGAAAGACATCCAGGGTCATCGGGGGGGGGTCATCATAGAGTTAGCAATGAGGGTGTTTTGTGTCTTCACTGGATAGAGATAATTTTTTTATTGCAGCCATGCGGATATTTTGCATGTACAGCAGCAATGAGAACATTGTTCACAATGACCCTAACCACCCACCACATGTCAGGGGGAAGAGCTACTCACATCACTGCAGAAGCTCACAGTGCCTTCCCTTTGTGATTGAAAGCTGCTACTAAGTGAACTGAAAGCCACCCCGCACCCCCCGGATGTACCTTTAAATCCCCAGCATTCATTTAAGAGACTGTGGCAGTCGCCCTGCTCTCTCCCCAGGAAGGGTATGCCTATCCTCCCCTGCCAGCTCAAGCAGGCACATGAGCTGCCAATTAAATATTGGCTGCTATGCTATACTTAGAATTTTGGCCGTCTAATACCAACAGAGCTCCTGAAATAATTGTATCTTCTATAGAAAACCATCACTGTAAAAGTACATTAGAATATCATAATTTCCATTTTTGTTATTCTTTAATATTTAAAATCAATTGCAAGTATTTATTTTATTGGCATTATTATATAATTGATAAAAATGCATAGTGATCTACGAACACAACTACCCTAAATTGTTTAAACATCTTATTCATGCTAACACTGTCATTTAGTTTTTTTCCTAGCAGGACAGATGTGCTTATGAAGTATTCTTATTTCTGATAAACTGAGCAAGTTATTTCAAGCAATCTGATTGAAAGATAATTATGAATGAAACACACCTGTGCAATGCAAAGTTGCAATTAGAAATCACTTTTTAAATGTATTTATTTGTTAACAGTATAAGTTGCCTGGTCTGTGGACTCTTTTACACTTTTCATCCACAAAGAAGGATAAATATTTTGTGTGTGTGTGTGTGTGTGTGTGTGTGTGTGTGTGTGTGTGTGTGTGTGTGTGTGTGTGTGTGTGTGTGTGTGTGTGTGTGTGTGTGGTCTGTGGAATCTTTTACCCTTTTCATCCACAAAGAAGGATAAATATTTTGTGTGTGTGTGTGTGTGTGTGTGTGTGTGTGTGTGTGTGTGTGTGTGTGTGTGTGTGGTCTGCGGACTCTTTTACCCTTTTCATCCACAAAGAAGGCTAAATATTTTGTGTGTGTGTGTGTGTGTGTGTGTGTGTGTGTGTGTGTGTGTGTGTATGTGTATGCACATACATACACACACACACACACACACACATACGTGCGAGCTCGCATCAAGTTTAGCATAGACAGTCAATCAGTCAAGCAGCAGTATTCAGGAGGTCAGAGAAAACTATTTTACTCACAGAATGCACAGGCAGATGTGGGGAGAATATGCAGACTCCACAAAGACATTGAATATAGTTCAGGTCTGAAATGATCAAACCCTGAAACTCTAAGGCAGAGGTCTTTACCACTGCATCATGTTGTCCAATTTGAATACATAAACCTATATAATTAGGACAGTAATGCAGTGTTGCATGTCAGATATGATGCATGGTTAGGGGGACTGGAAAGCATTTGTCCTGTGGACTTGTGCTTCACTTGGTGCCCTTTTGCAAGGAGTAGAGATGCCTAGCAGACATATCGCTGCTTCTGCTTTGCCAAAAATATTGTAATACTATCTCTATAAAACCATTTATTCTACCTTGTAGTCCTTCCCAAGCTGAATTGTCCCCCCACATGAATTGCTGTTTTACAGAACTGTATTCTTGAATAAAAACACATGCATCCCTAAATAAGTGGGAGACAGTCTTATTGCATCATTTCCTCACTACAATTTATGACTGAATTTAATGTACTTGAAGACCTACACTCTAGTTATTGTTTGGATGAGGTGCGACATAACAGACAAAATGTGCTGGGTTTTTTTGTTAATACCATGCCTTTTGTTCAAACTATACTCTTCCTTTCACCTTAGAACTATAAAACATCAATCAACTTCTGTAATAAATGTATTTATATGACACTGTATCTGAATGCTTGGTTTGTGCTTACTCAAATTTGCTTGATATTTTTCATCCTTTCCCCTCAAAAGCACTACAACATATCAAGCAACTTCTAGAGGAA